>NW_007726230.1:1064362-1065362 GCF_000696425.1 Galeopterus variegatus | reverse complement strand
CAAGACTCAAAGACAAAGAGAGAATCTTGAGAGCTGCAAGAGAGAAGTGTCAAATCACCTAAAGGGGGCCCCAATCAGGCTAACATCAGACTTTTCATCACAAACCCTAAAAGCCAGAAAGGAATGGGAGGATATATTCAAAATACTAAAAGCCAGAGAATGTCAGCCAAGAATACTCTACCCTGCAAGGCTATCCTTCCGAAATGAAGGGCAAATAGTATATTTCTCAGACAAACAAAAACTGCGGGAGTTCATGACCACCCTTATGAGAAATTCTCAAAGGAGTACTGGGTTTGGTTCCTGAAAAATAACCACCGGGGCCGGCCCGGTGGCGCACTGCTACAGTGTGCCGCTTGGGAGCATGGTGGCGCTCCTGCCGAGGGTTCGGATCCCACGTACAGACCGGCCACTCACTGGCTGAGCGAGGTGCGGGCGCAACACCGAGGGTTGTGATCCTGTTGCCGGTCCCAGTCCGGTACGGGCGCGACACTGAGGGTTGCAATCTGTTGCCGGTCACGAAAAAAGACAAAAAGGAAAAAAAAAAAAAACAATTAAAAAAAACAAAAAAAACAAAACACCACTGCCATAAAAGCCCAAGAAAAATCTAAACCCACTAGTATAATAAAAATGGCATACATGAAGAGAAAACAAACAAACGAAAAGGCTATATACATCCTAAAGAACCAACAAGCACAGAAAACAAACAGTAAATCAGAAAGCAAGGAACAAAAGACATTTAAGACAACCAAACAACAATCAATAAGATGCTAGGAATAAATCAAAACTTTTCTTTTTTTTTTTTTTTTCCTTTTTGTCTTTTTTCATGACCAGCAACGGATCGCAACCCTCAGTGTCGCGCCCGTACCAGTCCGGGACCAGCAACGGGATCGCAACCCTCGGTGTTGCTCCCTGCACCTTGCTCAGCCAGTGAGTGGGAATCGGTCTGTATGTGGGATCCGAACCCTTGGCGGGAGCGCCGCCGCGCTTCCCAAGCGGCGCA
>NW_007726230.1:1022928-1061946 GCF_000696425.1 Galeopterus variegatus | reverse complement strand
GACCTTGAGAGAATTATATTAAGTGAAACAAGTCAGGCACAGAAAGAGAAATACCACACGTACTCACTTATTGGTGGGAGCTTAAAATAAATAAATAAATTCACACACAAACACACACACAAAAAAAATCTGGGGAGGGGGGAAGAAGACTTAACTACAACTCCTTGAAGTTGATATGACAAGCAAACAGAAAGGACACTGTTGGGTGGAAAGGGGGAGAGGGAGGAGGGAGGGGGGTTTCGGTAATGGGCCACAATAATCAACCTCATTGTATATCGACAAAATAAAATTTAAAACAAAAAGAGAGAGAAAATATAATAAAATCATTGTTATATGAAGATCATGCGACCCAAAGTTGTAGAAACAAATTATACTGGTATGTCAGGTGTAAGTAAAAATATCTACTGTTCTGATTTTTTTTAAAAAAATCATAAATAAAATACAATAAAATAAAAAGGACTCTTAGCAAACTAGGAAGAAAAGGATGATCTAATAAGGATAATTGTCAAACAAAATGAAACCAAAAATCGCACACACATGGGCCGGCCCGTGGCTCACTCGGGAGAGTGTGGTGCTGATAACACCATGGCCCCAGGTTCGGATCCCATATAGGGATGGCCGGTTTGCTCACTGGCTGAGCGTGGTGCTGACAACACCAAGTCAAGGGTTAAGATCCCCTTACCGGTCATCTTTAAAAAAAAAAAAAAAAAAAAAATCACACACACACAAAGCTATGGGACACATATTTAATGGTAAAAAACTGAAAGTTTTCTTTTCAAAATCAGGAACAAGGCAAAGATGCCTGCTATCCTCACTTTTCTTCCATGTGATACTGGAGGGCCTAGTCAGCAAGTACACAAGAAAAAAATATAAAAGTTGTACAGTTTAAAAGGGGAAAAATTGCCATTATTTATAAACACTTCTTTTTTCTTTTTGGTGGCTGGCTGGTTGTCATTTTTTATTGTATACATAGAAATTGCTAACAAAGCTACATAGTTATTTTTACAATCACTAGATAGTAAAACAAGGCTAGATACAGAATTAATATATAAAATCATTGCATTTCTATATACTAGCAACAAACAGGTAGAAAATTAAATGTTACAAAAGATGCTATTAAAAGTAGCACCAAACTAAATGTAATGTAGTATCCTGAATTGGATCCTAGAGAAAAAAAAAAATTGTGGAAATACTGGTGGAATCCAAAAATAAAGTCTCTAGTTTGGTTCATCTTTTTTTGCTAATATTAATTTCTTAGTTTTTACAGAGGTATCACGGTTTCGTAAGATGTTAAATTAGGAGGACCTGGGTGAGAGCATATGGGAGTTTTTTGTGCTGTCTTTCAACTCTTCTGTAAATCTAAAATTATTTCAAATGAAAAAGTACCTAGAAGTTATTCTTACAGAAGACATGTCAGACTTCTATGGGAAAAATTATAAAACTTTATCAAGGGATGTTAAAGAAAATCTTAATAAATGGAGATATATACCAAATTCATGGTTTAGAATTCATGATTTAGTAACAATGTCAATTCTCCCTCATAATTTATAGATTCAATGCAACCTCAATCAATGCTCTAAAAGTTTTGTGGAGCTTTCAAGCTTAACATTTTTATGGAAATACAAAAGTCTAAGAAGAGCCAAGATACTTTTTAAGAAGAATAAGAATGAGTTGGTTTTTTGGCTCTCAAGATTTACTATAAATCTATAATAATTAAGACAGTGTGCTATTAATGTAAGATAAACAAATAAACAATAGAACAAAATGGAGAACCCAGCAAAGACCCATCATGCATTGACTCTGAAGATTTGATAGGGGAAGGCCAGCCCGTGGCTCACTCGGGAGAGCGTGGTGCTGACAACACCAAGTCTAGGGTCAGGATCCCCTTACCGGTCATCTTTAAAAAAAAAAAAAAAAAAGATTTGATAGGGGGAGCACGGAAGATTTTCAACAAGTGGTGCCAAGCAATAAGGTATTCATATACAGAAACCTGTAAAATTGGGTTCCTACTTCATGCTATATTTAAAAATCTCCTGACTAAATTAGACACTTAAATGTAAATGGTAAAAACATAAAGGAAATATCTTCAGGATGTTGGAATAAAGAAAGAATTCTTTTTTTTTTTTTTGGCAGCTACCATACAGGGATCCACTCCTGGACCTTGGAAAGAATTTTTAAAGAAGACAAAGAACATTACATATGAAAGAAAACCATGATAAACTGGACGTCATCAAAATTAAAAACTTCTGTTCATTGAAGAATACCATTACAAGTCATATCCAAGTGAAAAGGGAAGGACAGATTGGGAGAAGATATTTGTAATGTATACATTTGAAAAAGAACTCATATCTAAAGAACTAAAACTCGTAAAGTAAAAGATAACAATAGAAAAATGGGCAAAATGGGCCGGCCCGGTGGCACACTGGAGAGTGCGCTGCTTGAGAGTGCAGCGGCGCTCCCGCCGAGGGTTCGGATCCCATGTGGAGACCGGTTCCCGCTCACTGGCTGAGCACGGTGCGGGCGCAACACCGAGGGTTGCGATCCCGTTGCCGGTCCCCGGTACGGGCGCAACACCGAGGGTTGTGATCCCGTTACCGGTCAGTAAAAAAAAAAAAAGACAAAAAAGGAATAAAAAAAGAAAGAAAAATGGGCAAAAGATTTGAATAGGTACAATTTTCCTAGTCAATTAATGTATAAAACAGTGTTCAGTCTCATTAGTACTTAGGGAAATGCAAATTCAAGCCTCAATGAGCTGTAACCATTTACTCATCAGAGTACCTTTTTTTTTTTTTTTTTGGCAGCTGGCCATTGGGGGATCCAAACCCTTGCCTTTGGTGTTATCAGCACTCTGCTCTAACCAAATGAGCTAACTGCTAGCTCTCATCAGATTATATTAACTAAAAACTAAAAAGACTATATCTACTGTCAGTGAGGATGTAGCATATTAGGAACGCTCATACACTGCAAGTAAGTGTGTAAATCATTAAAAATCACTTCAAGGGCTGGCCCGGTGGTGCACTGGAGAGTGCGCCGCTTGGGAGCGCAGCGGCGCTCCCGCCGAGGGTTCAGATCCCATGTGGAGACCGGTTCCCGCTCACTGGCTGAGCGAGGGGTGGGAGCAACACCGAGGGTTGCGATCCCGTTGCTGGTCCCGGTCCGGTACGGGCGTGACACTGAGGGTTGCGATCCGTTGCCGGACACGAAAAAAGACAAAAAGGGAAAAAAAAAATCACTTCAAAAACATTTTGGCAGAAAACAGTAAAGTTGAATTCCACTCCTGGAGGAACTCATGCACATTTGCACCAGGATACGTATACAAGAAAGCTCATAGCAACACTGTTTGTGGTAATCAAACACAGGGAACAGCAATAGTGGTGGCAAATTGTACCCCTTTTCTTTTTTGGAGGCTAGCAAGTACAAGGATACGAACCCTTGACCTTGATGTTATTAACACTATGTTCTAACCAAATGAGCTAACTGGCCAGCCCTATAACTTTTATTTTTTTCAGCTAGCCGCTACAGGGATTGAAGGTTGGACCTTGGTGTTATCAGCACCATGCTCTAAACAACCCTTTTCTCTTGAAAGGGCTATATTTCTCTCCCCACGTGACTTACCACTCCTCCTGGGGAGGAGTATACATTCTACCTAATTGACTTTTGGCTTGGCCATGAGACGAGCTTTGGACAATAGAGTGTGAGCAGAGCAGACATAATATATATCACATTCAAGCAGAAACTTTAAGAGTTGTAATGAGCTTCTGCCAGAGCTATTGCTTCTGCCTCTGCCACAAAAAAAAAAAAATGTCTTAGACAGAGTTTGCTACTTTAGTCTGAGTCCTAGAATGAGAAAACACATGAAAATAACCCAAGCTGATACTGTTTTACAAGCATCAAGAGCAAGAAGCAAATACTTGCTATTGTAAGCCAGTGAGATTTAGGGGTTTACTGCAGCAAAGCTAATGCACAAATTAGAATAGGTAAATTTTGTTATATACCAACAATGGAATATCATACAGCAATGAAAATGAGTGAGACATAGATACATGCAACATACAACAACAAAATAATGTTGAATGAGAGAAACCAGATACAAAAGAATATATACAGTATGATTCCATGTACATAAAGCTCAAAGACAGGCAAAACTACTTTGTTGGGGAATTGATAGGTGGATGGTAACACCATGAAGAAAAGCAAGGACGTAACTGCCATAAAAATCAGGATAATGGTTATCTCTGGGGGTGGAGAGGGGAAGGGAGTTATAATGGAAAAAGGTTACAAGGTGGGATTCTATGGTACTGAAAATGTTCTATTTCTTAAACTGGGTATTCATTTTAGATTTTTCTTTGAACAGTAGATTTTCATTGTACCAACTTCTATGTATATTTCGCAATAAAAATGTTTTTTAAAAAAATTTCCAGGCATTGCTCATTTGTTCCTCTAATTCTTCTTTGAAAGTTTCCAGTTACCACTCTCACCTGGAAATCACTACAAATTCATTTCATAACTGAGATTTCACAAGATGCTAGATCAAAATGCTTTACTGATAGCCCAATATAGAATATATATCACTTCTCTTCTCTTGTTCCTGGAATTCTTAATCCAAAAACCCCCCAGAAAACCACTCATACCAATCTGGCAAGATCCATTATTTATAATTCATCACTGCTGTTGATTAGTCAGAATTCCTTCATCCTTTAGAGGCTTACGCATTCTTTTCTTTTTAAATATTTACTCCATTATTTTATTTAATGTTGATTATCATTGCATTATGGTAATTTCCAGAAACACTTTTTGAAACTCGTGTATTCATTCCTCATTCTTCCCTAATTCCTATTATTTGTTCAACACCCACAGCATACATGGAGATGTATGAAAACAACAATGACAAGTTGATATTTTAGAAAAATAACAATAAGTAGAATATTTAACCAATCTCATATAATGAGAAACACTACTGATAGATCATACTTTGATTTCCTTGTTGTTTTTTAAACATTAGCAATGAGTCATGCAATATTACTGGTGATTGCATTTTATCATGATTGGGCCTATTTTTTTTTTTTTTTTTTCTTACTGAAGGGAGATTTTCAGTATACACTCAGCTTTTTGGTCATTTGCCTGACTCGAATTTCCTAATTCCTCCTTAGTTGTTGTGTTTCTTCTAATCTCATTTATAGGATATCACTCAAAACACCACTTCCTTTCCTACACTTACAGCTCATTAATACTCCATCTTCCAAGATATTATTGTAAGTTTTCCTCATCTAATTACAGTGCACCTCCAAAACCGATTTCTCTTATGCCACCAGGCAATACATGAGTGGCAGGGCACAGATAAGACAACACAAATTCATGAAACATAATTTCCTGTCTCTGGGAGAAATCACAGATGATTGTGGTAAGCTCTACAGGTGCTCTCTTAAAACATATATCTTCCTCAAAAATTAGGGCCGAGCCCGTGGCGCACTCGGGAGAGTGCGCTGCCGCGGGTTCGGATCCTATATAGGGATGGCCGGTGTGCTCACTGGCTGAGCGTGGTACGGCCGGTCTCAAAAAAAAAAAAAAAGGACAAAAAATTATGTGGCATAGCCCTGTATTAGTCAGGCTCTAACCAGGGAAACACAAAGCACCCTAAGTATTTGAAACAGAAAATTCAGTGTAGGAAATAAATTACACAGCTGATGGAGGAGATGAGAAGCCAACAGTGGATGGTGTCCAGCGGGTATCAATGGCAGGAAGATTCTACTATACCCTGGCTCAAGGAACAAAGTGAAATGGAGTTACGGGGGCCTAGGAGCTGAAATCACCCTTTAGAAGTTAAAACCATAGCAGGCCTGTCAGGCTAGTAATGCAGCCATGGAGGAGATGCAGCCAGTGCTACAGATACCGCCCAGGGCAGAATGAGGGGGTGCCATATCCTGTCTTCTCCCTCCTTCCTATATTCCACTAGAGCTTCCCATTAGCCAAACCCAGCTGAAAAATAGCAGAATCAGGAGAACAGGGGAAGAGGCAAAAAATGGAGGAACGAGGAAGAAAAGGAGATTCAGAGAAATTATGACACTCATCTTCAAGCAGTCAAAGGGCTACCACTGGGAAAGGGAATGGATTTATTCTCCATGGCACATGGGAGGACAAACAGATGGGAAATTCGGGAAAACGAATTTCAGCTCAAAATTAGAAAGAATTTTATTTTTGGCAGCTGGTGGGTACCGAACCCTTGATCTTGGTGTTACGAGGCTGCACTCTAACCAACTGAGCTAACTAGCTAGCCCAAAATTAGGAAGAATATTTAAATAAGCAGAAATGTCTAAAAAAGGGGACAGTTTGCCTTGAAAAGTGATCTTGGAATCCCTAGTTCTGTAAATATTGTTGAAGCATTACAAACCGAATGTTTTTCTACAAGTTCCATGCCATTAAAAGGCACAGAAAGACGCTGACCATAGAATCTAGGTGGCGAGGGCTAACCGGTTATCTCAGTTGGTTACAGCACAGTGTTGTTAACACCAAAGTTAAGAGTTCAGGTCCCCATACTTGCCAGCCACCAAGAAGAATCTAGGTGGTTGGTGCGTGTGTGTTCACTGTAAAATCTTTTGATTTTGCTGTATGTTTGAAATGTTCTAAAACAAAATGTTAGAAAAACATCACTGAAAGGGCCAAGCCTGTGGCGCACTCGGGAGAGTGCAGCGCTGGGAGCGCAGCAGCGCTCCCAACGCGGGTTTGGATCCTATGTAGGGATGACCCATGCGCTCACAGTGCTCACTGGCTGAGCACGGTGTGGCCGGTCTCAAAAAGGACAGAAAAAAAAAAAAAAAAGGAAAACATCACTGAAAGAAGCAACATATCTAGGCCCACAAAGTGGGATCACCTGTTTATAGGTGTATTAGTTATCTACCACTGGGTTAAAAATTACTCAAAACTTAGTGGCTTAAAGCAGCAAACATTTATTATCTCACAGTTTCTGGGGGTCAGGAATCCAGGATCAACTGAGCTGGGCAATTCTGGCTCAGGGTCTCTCATGAGGTTGCAGTTAAGCCGTAGGCTGGGTTGCAGTCATCTGAATGCTTGACTGGAGGGATGCACTTCCAAACTTACTTATGTGGTTGCTGAGGACATAGTCCCTCACAGGCTGTTGGCTGCAGTCCTCAGTTCTTTGTCAGGTTGACTTCTTCATAGGGCTGCCAGAGTGTTCTCCCAACATGGCAGCTAAATTCCCCCAGAGCAAGTGATCTGAGAGTGCACCCAAGATGGAAGCCACAGTATTAGACCTTTCAAAAATAATAAAAGTATATACCAAGATTCTAGGAAGATGGCAGCAGCGGTAGTGGTGGCATACATTTTAGATCTTCCCAAATCCCCACATGAAAACAGAATAGAGAGCAAAACCCAAAACCCATGAATAATATTTACAAGACAAAGTATCCCATAAACCTGAAATTACAGGGCCGGCCCGGTGGCGCACTGGATAGTGCGCCGCTTGGGAGCGCTGCGGCGCTCCCGCCGAGGATTCCGATCCCATGTGGAGACCGGTTCCTGCTCACTGGCTGAGCGCGGGGCGGGCGCAACACCGAGGTTTGCGATCCTGTTACTGGTCAGTAAAAAAGACAAAAAGAAAAAAAACCTGAAATTACAGGGCCGGCCCGGTGGCGCACTGGATAGTGCGCCGCTTGGGAGCGCTGCGGCGCTCCCGCCGAGGATTCCGATCCCATGTGGAGACCGGTTCCTGCTCACTGGCTGAGCGCGGGGCGGGCGCAACACCGAGGTTTGCGATCCTGTTACTGGTCAGTAAAAAAGACAAAAAGAAAAAAAACCTGAAATTACAAGCAGGTGAGGAAAAACCAAGAGCTATTGACATCATATAGGGGGAAACACACATACACACACACACACACACACACAGAGGAAAACAACAGGGCATCTGACAGACCTGAGAAGAAAATCCTAAGATAGCCAATTAATATTCACTAGAAAATGTTAAGGACCAACTTGAGAACAATGGCTGAAATCACAGAGGGGTATTGCCCATTCCAATAGCAAGTGGATGTATGGATCCCACACTGTGAAGGTCTATACAGGCTGGAGCAGTCTAGATCCTATAAACTCTGGAAAATAACCAACCATGGCTCCCTTTCAGGACAGGTTCTCATACTGGGGAGAAGCTTCTAGAAATGGAATAAAAACTGAGCAGGGCAGGGACAACAGAGGAGGAAAGAGAAGTTCCATGTAAAAGTAGAGAAGGAAAACAGAGCCAGGAACTTTCAGAAAGCAAACCACCATAGCTTTAACACTGTACAAAAACAACAAAAGAGGGAGTTCTGTGAAGTTGAAAAATAAGTTTGAACAAAACCTCCTTTCAAAAAAAAATTTTTTTCCCCGGAATCCGAAACCTTGACCTTGGTGCTATAACATCATGATCTAACCAACTGAGCTAACCAGCCAGCCCTCTTTTCAAATTTTTAAGGAAACTAATTTCACATAAATATGAGCAATAGAAAAGTGTGCCACTCAAAGTACATTCAATTTTGTTATAAGAAAAATGAATAAGGAGCAGCATAACATCCCAACGAAGTTATGCTAGAAATTTATACTCAAAAAACAGATCAACGCTCTAATGTATTATTGCATAAAAAGCTAAAAGGCATTAAGAATATTATACAAGATATAAAAGAACATAAATAAGAAAAAACAAATTAAAAAACAAAAAAGAATAAGAAATATTCAGAAATGAGGTGACTAAACCTAAACAAGAATTAGAAGTACGTTTTTTAAAAAATTAAAAATAAAGACTAAACAGAAAGGAATACACACAGCAAGTGAGGCATTTAAAAAGCAGCCTTGGGGCCGGCCCGGTGGCACACTGGATGGTGCGCCGCTTGGGAAGCGCGGCGGCGCTCCCGCCCGAGGGTTCGGATCCCACATACAGACCGGTTCCCGCTCACTGGCTGAGCGAGGCGCGGGAGCAGCGCCGAGGGTTGCGATCCCGTTGCCGGTCCCCGGTCCGGTAGGGGGGCAACACTGAGGGTTGCGATCCGTTGCCGGACACGGAAAAAGACAAAAGACAAAAAAAAAAAAAAAAAAAAAAAGCAGCCTTAGGGGCCGGCCTGTGGCTCACTCGGTAGAGTGCGGTGCTGGTAGCACCAAGGCCACGGGTTCGGATCCCATATAGGGATGGCCGATTAGCTCACTGGTTGAGGAATTGCAATTTGATAGTAAGTTAAATTTTGGTTGAGCGTGGTGCTGACAACACCAAGTCAAGGGTTGAGATCCCCTTACCGGTCATCTTTTTTTTAAAAAAAAAAGCAGCCTTATAACACCAAGGTCACAGGTTTGGATCCCTGTACTGGCCAGCTGGACCAGCTGCAAAAAAAAAAAAAAAAAAAGTGAAGAGAAAAAAAAAGAAGATGAAAAGGAGGAACATTCTTTAAATATGAATAAATTAAGAAAATAAAAGGATTCAAGAGAAAGTGACAGATATTGAAGACAGATCAAGAAAATCTAACACACAAATAGAGTCCTGAGAAAAGAAAAATAAAGCAAGAAGAGAGAATAAATACAAAAATATAACTCAAAAAAGCTTTTCTAGAATTTAGAGAAAAACAAGTTTAAAAATTATATGTTATAAAAACACACCGTGATCTGAAAATGGTAATCCAGGATGACCAACACTAAGACATAATCTAGTAAAATTATTTGCATTTAAGGAAAAAGACAAACAATCTTTTGGGCATCTAGGCAAGAATACCACATGCAATAAAATTAGAAATAAACTTAGGTAAGTATTATTTACTTCAACAGCAATATTTTGTGCTAGAAGAAAATGGAGTAACATATTTAAGACACTCAACAACAGATAATGTAAATCAAGGATCTTGTGTGCAGCAAAGTTGACCTTTAAAAATAAAAGACACAGATAAATTTTTTACATCATGGAAGAACTCAGATAATACTGTTCCCATGAGTCCCTGCTAATGAATTTACTAGAGGAAGAGCTTCAGACAGTCAAAATGACTAGAGAGTCATTGATGTAATAATTGGTGGGAAGCACTAAATATACAGTTCCTTGTAATACTAAGACTAAATGAATGTAAAAGAGAGAGATTATAGTACATGATAGCTACATAATCTGATAATTTAAATATAATACAGTTATTAAAAATTTGGGGAGTTCCCTGTATAGGCCAGCCACCAAAAAAAAAAAAAAAAAAAGTGAGGAAAATGAGTACAATATTTGCAGAAAAAAAAATCTTTAACTGTTTTCAGTAATCATAATTTATTAGTATCATTATTATGAAATATCTGCTTGTGTAAAGTGGATTAAGCAAATGAGTAGTTACAGATATTCTAATTCTAACATCCCCTGTGTCCTTAAGAACCTGAATTCCTGATATGCAGGAAATACAGATGTAATATGATTATCAGGATGGTGCTACTTTGGGGGAGAAGTTAGTGGCTGTGATTCAGTTGGGACATAGGAAGGATCTTCTGAAGTGGCTGGCAAAGAGTTCTATTGCATGACCTGGTTGGTTGCTATAAGAGTGGTCACTTTATTTTACTAAGCTATAAAAGTGTCTAATCTCCTCAAAGTAATTATACATCCAAAATATTGGCTAAAGAAATGTTTAAAATAATTTGTGGTTAGAGTGTGATGCTGGTAACACCAAGGTCAAGGGTTTAGATCCCCTTACTTGCCAGCCACCAAAATAATAATAGTAATAATAATAATAATAATTATTATTATTATTATTTGTGGTTAATGGTGCAGCCACTTTACAAAACAGTTTGGCAGTTCCTGAAAAAGTTAAACATATAGTTACCATATGGCCTAGTAATTCTACTCCTAGGTATATATATATATACCCAAGAGAAATGAAAACATATGTCCACACAAAAACTTGTGTACAAATATTCATAGCAGCATTATTCATAATAGCCAAAAAGTGGGGAATGACAGCTAATGGATATGATCTTTCTTTTAGAGAGACAAAAATGTTCTAGAATTAGGTTGTGGTAATGGTTGCACAACCTTGTGAATATACTAAAAAATTGAATTGTACACTTTAAATGGGTAAATTGTATGGTATATCAATTATATCTTAGAAAAGCTGTTAAAAATAATTTGTGGTTGATATTTTCACAATGAATGTTCATCAAACTACAAGTGAGTTATCTTCTGGTTTACTTAATACTATTCTGATTTTTTTCCTATTTGTCTTTTCCTTCTGGGTGTCTGTGTGTATCTCTTACTCTTTATCCTCCTTTCAAAATGCAATTTTTTTTTTTTTTTTTTTGTCCTTTTTGAGACCAGCCGCACCGCGCTCAGCCAGTGAGCACTGTGAGCGCACCGGTCATCCCTATATAGGATCCTAACCTGCTGCGGGAGCGCTGCTGCGCTCCCAGCGCTGCACTCTCCCGAGTGCGCCACGGGCTCGGCCCTCAAAATGCAATTTTTCCCATTCCCTTTTCCTTACACTCTATACTCAAACTCTGAAAAACATTGTACATGTTCATGACTTCAAGGGCCATTTACATTTTGCAGTCTCTCTAGCTCAGATCTTTTTCTTTTTCTACACCTCCATATACCCAACTGCCTGTTAGACATATCCGTTTAGAAATTCCTAATGTATCCTAAATGAAAAACATGTAAAATTTAACTTACTATCAAATTGCAATTCCTCAAACTGCCCTCTCAATGTATTCTTTCTGTAAATGGCACGAACTTCCAAACGGATGCCCAAGTCAGAAATCTGAGAATCATCCATGACTCCTCCCTCTCCTTTACCATCCATATTCAATTGATCAATTGGCTCATTCTATTTCTTAAATATCTTCCATATTTTTGTATTCCTCTCCATCCTACCAACTTCTGTATCCCTCCTAAATTCAAGCACTTACCATCTCCCACCTGTATCAATGCCAGAGTTTTTATACAAGTTCTCTCATACCATTCTTGCCCCCTTTCAATCCATCCTCCAATGTAAACCAGCATGATCTATAATCTACATTTCTGATCATCTCATTTCCTCATTCATAATTCTTCAGTGGTTTCCTATAGTCAGGATAAACCTAAACGCCTCAACCAGGCATATCCACAATTCCTCCTTCCTCTGGCAGTGCACTTACGTTCCTTTGAAGGAATTACCTTTCTCCCATTGTGGGCAGTGTTGATAGGACAATAAGTCAAGGTGCCCTACATAGATGGGCCAATTAACTCTCTTTCTCAGGATTTTGAATCCTGATTCAATTATGCAGGAACAGAAAAAAGATATATTGGCACGCATTCCCTCTGACAACTGAGTCGTGCCTGCTGTCTAGAGTTCTGCAGCTGCCCTCGATCCCATTTCCAAGCCTAGTTCTCTAGCTTTCCCGTTAATTCTGCGAGCCAGCCATCTTCCCAATAAGTTCCCCTTTTGTTTACATTAGCCAACACACTTCTTTTGCTTATGATCAACAAAAGCATAACAAATACATGCACCCTGTCTACTTCCCAGCTTTACGTTTCACCATCATACCCTACATGTTTTCTGTTCTTTTAAGAGTGAACTCCTTATAGTTATCTTACTCAAAGTGCACTGGTCCCCATCTCTTAAGAAGTCCATCGACACACATCTCAATTCCAGGGCAAGTGCTGTCTCCAGTTATTCTGCCTCCCCCTAGACCCTGCACAAAACACTGGTACATCTTGAACATAACTATTATTTCAATTATAATTTTTTGTACAAGTCTCCCACTAGACTAGAGTTTTTTTGAAAGTAGGAACTCTGTCTTTTTATCTCTGATTCTCCAACTCAGTCCGGTTCTTGGCTCCAAACAGGCACTTCAAAATGTTTGCTAATGAATGCATGAGTGAAGCCGACTACGTGAGACACAGCACTAAGGCGGCTTTACAGCCACAGTTCAGTGTTCTCTGTTTTAAAGGCAAGTATGAGTATATGCTAGTCATACCTGTAATATTTTCATTTATATTTTATTTCTTTTAAGTCGCCCTTCTCAGAAAGAAGGGCAGAGGAAGAGTTTCCTTTTCCCTAACATCAAGATTTTGCTAATTCAATGGCTTTTTAAAAAGCAAATTATGGATGGAATCCCAGCAAGTTACACAATAAAAAAAGAGAACTTCTTTGCCTTATTTCCCTCATTCCTGGAACTTGCTGTTCCTAAGGAATGTTTTCACTAGAATTTGTTTCCATTACAAAGCTCTTATTTAAAATACTCAGGGTTTAGCCATCAGGTGGTTTTCAAGCTATAAACAATAATGCACTTTGGAGGAATTGAGAACTCCAGAATGTGGAAGTGTCTCATACAAATCAGAGAGGCTACTGCTGCAATGTGGAGAGATCAGCTGCATGAGGCTTAAGTTATTGGTTCTCTGGTTTACATTACAATTAAACGCCTTCCATCAACTGTTCCACATCTCCAAGTTTCTTCCACATCTACTCTAGTTCACTGGGGAAAAAAGAGGGGAAAAAAATTAATATAAACGTGGATGCCTCTGGGGAACAAGACTGAGGTTAGGAAAAGAAGCGTTGGGAGATAATTTGTTATAAGCCCTTCTGTGGCATTTATTTTATAACCATGTGCATGTAGTACCATTTCTTTAAATATTTTGTTTAAATTTTATATGACTATAATAGTGACACATATTTGCTCCTTCTGATCATTTTATCAAAGTATTGTAACCCTAATGATTATTTCCCCTACGCCCACTAGACCAGCAGCTTCCAAATATTTTTAAATAAGCTTTATTGAGGCATAATTTACATATAGTAACATACACCTATTTTAAGTGTACAGTTCAGTGAGTTTTAACAAATGTAGACATCAGTGTAACTACCACCATAATCATGATATAGACATTCTTATCACCTGGAAAAGTTCCTTTGTGCCCTTTGTAGTCAGTCCCCAACTCTGCCTCAGGCAACTACTGATCTGCTTTCTGTCACAATAGATTAGTTTTGTTTTTACTTGAATTTCATATATTACTGTTACGTACTGTTTTGCATCTGGCTTCTTTTGAGATTTGTCAATGTTGCATGTGTTATAGTTTGTTCCTTTTATTTGCTGAGTACTATTCCATTGTATGGATATGAGACAAGATAGCGATGTAGTCAGCCCCTCAACTCACTTTTCCCCATTTTCAAAGAATCCAGCACACCCAGATAAGCTATTTTCAAGGAATCCAGTATACCCAGCTAAGCTGCTTTCACAAACTCAGATAAGCAACGTCTTTTTAACCACAAACTTCCCTTCAGGCAGTTAGCCCAACTCCTGCATGTCCACAGAGCTCCAAGGTGACTGCTACAAAGACCTTCCTGGGGTGGCAGTAGTGAACACCACCACCATCTTAGACCTACTGAGCAGGCTCAACGACCAAAGCCCTGACTGAGAGTGCACCCATGCCACAAACAGGAAGAATAGAATGGACCACCTCCATGATGATGCTGGCCCTCACCCATTGCCCTATAAAGGACCCTGAACAGCTCCTCTTGGGCCCCTAGCTTTTTTTTTTTTTTTTTTAAAGATGACCAGTAAGGGGATCATAACGCTTGACTTGGTGTTGTCAGCACCATGCTCTCCAAACCAGCCATCCCTATATAGGGATCCGAACCTGTGGCCTTGGTGTTATCAGCACCACACTCTCCCGAGTGAGCCACGGGCTGGCCCTGGGCACCTAGCTTTCTGATAGCTACCCCCCTTATGCATAAACTCTCTTTTCTTTAAATAAAGTGTTGCTTGCTTTACTGCTGGGTGCATTGTTCATTTCTATGACTTTGAGACCCAAGAACCTGGCCCAGTAACAGATATACCACCATTTATTCATTCACCTATTGTTGGAAATTTGGGTTGTTTATAGTTTGGGGCTATTAAGAATAAAGCTGTATTGAGTGTGATCCTCTCATGGGGGAACAAAAGAGAAGAGAAGAAAAGAAAAGAAAGAGTAAAGCTGTAATGAACATTTGTGTCCAAGTCTTTGTGTAGATATTTACTTTCATTACTTTTGGAATAAATATCTAGGAGTGGATACAAGAAATTGACAAACCGTTCTAAAGTTTTACATTGCCAGTTTACAGTGCCAGTTGTTCTACATCCTGCAATACTTGGTATTGTAAGTATTTCTTCTAAGTTAAAAAAATAATACTTTGAGGCATAAATACCTAGGAATTGAATTGCTGGGTTGCATGGTCAATACACACAACTTTTAAGAAAGGCCAGACCCTGACTGGCCGGTTAACTCATTTGGTGAGAGTGTGGTGCTGATAACACTAAGGTTCAGGATTGATCCCTGTACCAGCCATCTGCCAAACAAACAAACAAACAAATAAATAAATAAAACAAGAAGAAAGGCCAGACATTTTCCCAAAGTGATTGTACCATTTTATATTCCCACCAACAGTGTATGAGAGTTCTGGTTGCTCTGTTTCCTCACTTATATTTGGTGGTGTTGGTCTTTTTAAATTTTAGCCACCAAAATTAGTCACTGTGTGAAGGTATCTCATTGTGGTTTTAATTTGCATTTTCTGATAATGAATAAAGCTGAACATCATTTCAAGTGCTTCTTGGCCATTCTTATATCTTCTTTTTTAAAGTTTCTGTTCAAATAGCTTGCCCATTTTAAAACTGGATTGTCTTATTGAATTATACAATTTCTTTGTGTATACTAGAAATAAATCCTTTGTCAGAATATGTATGTTACAAATATTTTCTCCCTGTCTGTGTCTTGTCATTTTCTTCAAGTGTCTTTCAAGGAGCAGAACTTTTAAATTTCGATGATACACAATTCATAGTTTTTTTCTTTATGGTTTATGCTTTTTGTATCCTAAGAAATTTTATCTATCCCAATGTTATGAAGATTTTCTCCTATACGTCCTTTGAAAATTTTTGTAGTTTTAGGGCCGGCCCGTGGCTCACTCGGGAGAGTGCGGTGCTGATAACACCAAGGCCCTGGGTTCGGATCCCATATAGGGATGGCCGGTTCGCTCACTGGCTGAGCGTGGTGCTGACAACACCAAGCCAAGGGTTAAGATCCCCTTACCGGTCATCTTTTTAAAAAAAAAAGAAAATTTTTGTAGTTTTAGTTTTTACATTTAGATCTATGATTCATTTTGAGTTAGTTTTTTGTCTGTATGGTGTGAGATAACAGTTGGCTGCTGCTGCTTTTTTTTTTTGGTGGGTGGCCGGTATGGGGATTTGAACCCTTGATCTTGGGTTCTCTAACCATCTGAATGACTGGACAGCCCGTTGGCTTCATTTTTTCTCAATATATATTGATGTTCTATAACCACTTTTTAAAAATCATTCTTTCCCCATTGTATTAGTCTATTTCTGTTGTTTATAACAAAATACCTAGAACTGGGTAATTTGCAAGAAAATGAAATTTACTGCTTACAATTTCAGAGGCTGGGAAGCCCAAAGTCCAAACTAACTCTTATTTTAAAGCCCTCAGAACATGCCCCTGACCACCATTTTTAATCCATTCACTATGGCATGGTCCTAGAATCTAATCACCTCTTCAAGGTCCCACCTTTCAATTACCATAATAGGATTTCCCACCTTTGACAATTACAGCGGGAATTGAGTTTTTGAGGGACATTCAACCCAAGGCATTCTCTCCCTGGCCTTCCAAAACTCATTCATGTCCTTTGCCCATTGAATTTACCTTGGCACCTTTATCAAAAGTAAACTCTTCCATTGATCTTGTGACTACCTTGCTCTAATACCACACTGTCTTGATTACTGTTGCTTTACAGTAAAGTCTTGAAATCAGGTAGTATAAATTGTCCAAGTTTATTCTTCCTTTTCCAAATTATTTCAGTTTATCTTAAGTCCTTTGCATTTCCATATAAATTTTGGAATCACCTTGCCAATTTTTTACATAAAAGCCTGCTTGGATTTTGACTGGGATTGCAATAAATCTATATATCAATTTGGGAAGAACTGATATCTTAACAATATCTAGTCTTCCATGGTATCTATTCCATTTATTTAGGTCTTTAATTTCTCTTAGTAATATTTTGTTCTTTTCAATACACATGTCTTGCATATATTTTGTTAAATATATCCCTAAGAATATCATGTTTGAACATTCTTGTGATATTTTTAAAAATTTCAATGTGTAATTGTTCATTGCTAGTAGTTTTTAAATATTTATATTTTGTATATTGATGTTGTATCCTGTGACCTCATTAAATTCAATAATGGGTTCTAGTAGCTACTGTGTAGCTTCCACAGGATTTTATGTGCACCTGATCATGTCATCTCCAAATACAATTTTATCTTTTTTCTAATTATATGACTTTTATTTTTCTTGCCTTTTTGCACTATTTACAGTACAATGCTGAATTGAAGCAGTGAGTATATATTCTTTCCTTATTCTCAATTTCATGGCGAAAACATTCAAATTTCACCATTGTAAGTGTGATGTTAGTAATAGTGGTTTTTTTCAATTTTTAAAATTGTGGAAAAATGAATACAAAACAAAATTTACAATCTTATCCAGTTTTAAATGTACAGTTCAGTAGTATTAGGTACATTCATATCGTTCTGTAACCATCATCACCATCCATCTCCAAAACTCTTTTTATCTTGCAAAACTGGAACTCTATAGCAATTACACAAGAACTCCCCATCTCCTCTCCTACAGCCCATGGCAACCACCATTCTACTTCTGTCTGTATGATTTTGACTATTCTAAGTACCTCATATACCTCATGGAATCATATAGTACTTGCCTTTTTGGATTGGCTTATTTTACTAATCATGCCTTCAAGGTTCATTCATGTTGTAGTATATGTCAGAATTTCCTTCCTTTTTGGGCCGGCCTGTGGCTCACTCGGGAGAGTGCGGTGCTGATAACACCAAGGCCCCGGGTTTGGATCCCACATAGGGATGGCCGGTTCGCTCACTGGGTGAGTGTGGTGCTGACAACACCAAGCCAAGGGTTAAGATCCCCTTACCGGTCATCTTTTTAAAAAAAAAAAAAAGAATTTCCTTCCTTTTTAAGGTTGAATAATATTCTATCATATATATACACCACATTTTGCATATCCATTCATCCATCCATGAACACTTGGGGTGCTTCCATGCTTTAGCTATTATGAATAATGCTGCTATGAACAGGGATGTACAAATATCTCTTTGAGACTCTGCTTTCTATTATCTTGAGTATAGACCCAGAAGTGGAATTGCTGGATCATATGGTAATTCTATTTTAATTTTTTGAGGAACCAACGTATTATTTTTCACAGCACTAGTACCATTGTATATTCCTATCGACAGTACACAAGAGTTCCAAATTCTCCACTCCTCACCAGATTCGTTTTCTCTGTGCATTTTTTATAGTAGCTATCCTAATGGGTGTGAGGTAGTATCTCATTGTAGTCTTGATTAGCATTTCCCTAATGGTTAGTGATGTTGAGCATCTTTTCTTGTGCTTATTTGCCATTTGCTTATCTTTGGAGAAATGTCTATTCAAGTCATTTGCCCATTTATAAATTGAATTTTTGTGTGTGTGGTTGTTTTAGGAGTTCTCTTTATATTCTGGATATTAATCCCTTGTCTGATGTATGATTTGCAAGTATTTTCTGCCATTCAGTGAGTTGCCCTTTTACTCTAATAGTGCTTTTTTTTTTTTCCTTTTTGTCTTTTTTACTGACCGGTAACAGGATCGCAACCCTCGGTGTCGCACCCGCACCACGCTCAGCCAGTGAGCGGGAACCGGTCTCCACATGGGATCTGAACCCTCGGCGGGAGCGCCGCCGCACTCCAAAGCGGTGCACTCTCCAGTGCGCCACTGGGCCGGCCCTCTAATAGTGCTTTTTGATGTACAAAATTTTTACATTTTTTATGAAGTCAAATCTATTTTTTGTTGTTGTTGTTGTTGCCTTGCCTTTGGCATCAGTAATAGGTTTTTTAAAAAGGCCTTCATTAGGAACAAGTCCCCTGCTAATCCTAGTTTGCTGTTTTGTTTTGGTTTTCTTTATCACGAATGAATGCATAATTGTCAAAATTTTTTTTTCTATTACTGTTGAGATAATCATATTGTCTTTCTCCTCTGTTCTGTTCACATGAGGCATTACATTTTCATGTTATACCACACTTGCATTCCTGGGATAAAGTCCATTTAGTCATGACATATTACCCTTTTTATGTATTTCTGGATTCTGTTTGTTAATATTTTGGTAAGGACTTTTGCATCTGTGCTCATATTTTAAATACGTACTATAGTTTTCTTTTTTTTAAATTTTTTTTTGGCGGCTGGTCAGTACAGGGAGCTGAACTCTTGACCTTGGTTTTATAACACCATGCTCTAACCAACTGAGCTAACCAGCCAGCCCTCTTTTCTTACAATGTTGTTGTCTGGTTTTGGCATCAGGGTAATGCTGGCTTTACAAAGTAAATTAGAAAATGACCCCTTTTTTATTTCCTGGAAGGACTGGTATTATTTCTTATCTGTTTGATAGAAATCTACAAGTGAAGCTATCTGGGTAGTTTTCTTTGTGGGAAGGGCCTAAATTATGAATTCAATTTCTTTAATTGATTTAGGGCTATTCAGATTTTCTATTTCTTCTTAAATTTGTTTTAGTAATTTGTGGTTTTCAGTGAATTTGTCCATTTCGATTAAACTGTTCAATTTGTGGGCATGAAATTGTTCATAGTATTTCCTTAATATCCCTTTAATATAGGTAGGCTTTGTAATGTTATCTTCTCTTTCATTCTTGATATTGGCAATTTGTGTCTTTTTTTTTTCTTCTTTTTTAAAAATCTTGGTCTGGTTATAGGTTTAGCAATTTTATTGAACCTTCCATAGAACCAGCTTTTGGTTTTAATAATTTTCTGTTTACTTTTAATTTTATTGATTTCCATCCTTACCATTATTCTTTCCATCCTTCTACTTACCCCAAGTTTAATTTGCTTTTATTTTTTTCCAGTTAAGGTAGAAGCTTAGATCACTGGTTATGGATCTTTCTTATTATATAAGCATTTCAAGCTATACATTCCCCTTTCTGCATATCTTTAGCTGTTTTTTACTGCAACCAACAGTAAAAGCATATATTCCCCAGACATACAACTTAGAAAAAAGAAAGCTTCATAAAATAATACTTCTTCCCTTTACTGTGTGTAATGCACTCTGATATTTTCTATTCTCTTCCATTGTTCAAGAAACACTATTTATGACTTACTATTTTTTTATTTTGGATGGTTTTTTTTGGAGGCTGGTGGAACAAGGAACCGAACCCTTGACCTAGATGTTATCAGGCCATGCTCTAACCATGTGGGCTAACCAGCCAGCCCCATGACTTACTAACTTAAAGTGTAGCCTAGACATTGTTTTTGGTAATAACATGTTATTTTAAGATCAGCTGTTGATTACAATTTGATGCCTCTTCCTATAGGATTTGATGCCAAATCCTATGAGTATGTGGAATAGAACATATTAAACTTTGTCTTAACACCAAGGTCAAGGGTTTGGGTCCCCATACCATCCAGCTGTCAAAACCAAAAATAAAAAAGATAAACTTTGTCTGAGGGTGAACCTAGCAATTTAGCTAATAAAGTCTTGTTGTATGTAACAACAAATACTGCAATGAAACCCAAAAGGCTCATTTTGTCTTAGGGGTCAAAGTACTTGTTAAACACATTGTCCAGTAGAACTTCCTGAAATGATGGCAATGTTCTAAATCTCTGCTATTCATTACAGTAGCCAGTAACCACATGGGATGGGACTATTGAGTACCGGAAATGTGGCAAGTGCAACTGAAGAATGGAATTTTTTTTTTTTTGCTTTTATTATTATTTTTAATCGACACAATAATTGTATATATTTATGAGGTACAATGTGATTTTCCATACATGCATACAATATGTAATGATCAAATCAGGGTAATTATCATATCCATCTGGAATTTTAGTTAACTTAATTTTAAATTTAAATAGTACAAATGGCTAGTGGCTACCATATTGAGCAGTGCACCAAAGGCCCCAAACAGTTCTGTGTTTTTCATAGGCATAGTCACAAAAGCTACATAATGAGAGAAAAATTGGCTGGCCGATTAGCTCAGCTGGTTAAAGCGTGGTGCTGATAACACCAAAGTCAAAGATTCAGATTCCCATACCAGCCAGCCACCAAAAAAACAAAACAACATGAAAGAAAAATCCTTTTTTTAATATGAAGACTACTACATTTTACTTTGTAGCATGCATGAGATGTACAGATGTTGTGAGTAGTAATTTAATGGTTCTATAAGAAACTAAATCAATTCCAGGAATTTTACAGGAATTCACACACCCTTTGCAGACTAAACCTAGATTAACTACATTCTTGGCTCAACCTGAAGACACATTCACCAAGAACTGGTTCACATCTTGGCCCCATGTGACTTTTTAAACTAAGGACAAGGTGAGACAAAGCAACTTTGGGGCCGAGTCAACTGGTCTTGAGCCTTTAATCTTAAACAGACTATCTGGGCTCTGGAGTTTGGAAGGGCACAGCAATTCTTTCAGTGGCCCTCATAACAGAATTGGCTGGTGCAGATGCTCCTAGTCTTCGACCTGCCCTAAGTTTCCCCTATATGCAAGCAGTAGAGTCAAATTACATCTCATAACAGAGTCAAATTACAAATTTCTAACCTGAACTCTAGACCTAGGAATCTAGACATATTCCAAATTCTTCCTAGCCTGACCCAATTAACAAAAGTGAGAAGTAACCTAATGTCAAAACAGATTTATTGGTTATTTTCCACAAAAGAATGGGAGCAATCTGCAAGCATTCAATATTAAAAAGGCTCAGGACAAGCTGCCTTCCATTTGCCTTAAGAAAGGCAAATAGAATGGAGTCAAAGTTCACATTTACATAACAGACATACTAAAAAGCTCAGTGCCCCTGCTTTGTTAGGAAAATGGATAATACCTTCTAAAAGTAAATGGAATAAAAAGAAATTAAAACTCAGATATTGATTCCTATAATAATGTTAACTATTATTTGTCTATGACATAAAATAGACAAAACATTAAAAATTCAGAAATAAAGTTAATATTTTAGAAAGGAAAAAAGTACTGGTAAAGTTGTCAGGCACAAAGTTTTCAAGACTAAGAGTTTTACTGACTTGCTTCAAACCAATCTAAAAGCCAAAAAAAAAAATTTTTAAATTATAGATTCTTCTTGATACGAAGCCCAAGATTTCTCCCTTCTTTAAATCCCCTAACCCAAATTATTATTTATTTTTTTCTTTTTTTAAAAAGATGACCAGTAAGGGGATCTTAACCCTTGACTTGGTGTTGTCAGCACTGCGCTCACCCAGTGAGTGAACCGGCCATCCCTATATGGGATCCGAACCCATGGCCTTGGTGTTATCAGCACCACACTCCCGAGTGAGCCACAGGCTGGCCCTCTAACCCAAATTATGAGAAACCATTCATTCTGGCCACTGAGAACATTTCTGCATATAGACATAATCAAAAAGTTTACTTCTTTCATTATTTAACTTGTTCATTCCCATCCTAATCCAAATACCAGGAATGTAGGAGTAAGCATGAGGATGTAACTGCCCCCAAAGCCCATGAGTGAGGCATAACTAAACTAACAACATGAGAAACTTAGGCACTGAGGGAGGCCCTGATGGCAAGGGAAATGAGCCACCTTTATGACCTTAAAAACAAACTGCATATCACTAAGGCAGATTTAGAGGATTTATCCAGGAATCAGTCTTCTCCAAGGCTGGACAGGGAGGGAGTGTGGAAAGCACAGCTTTTCTTAAAGGATGAAAGGCGTCACTTGGGGACACTCTTGTTTCCTGAGGAAGAGAAAGAGACACTGAAACATCTTGTTTTGTGCGTTTTAAATCTTCCTTGTTTTTCACCATCAATAACTGTTCTATCTCTTCTTTCAAAGATAAACTTGCCTGAAACTCATGTTTGTGTATCATAAAGTCTTCTTTTTGAGTTATTCTCTGGTCCTCTGACCCCTTTGATTCAGGGCAAATGAGTTTGTTACTGGAATCTTCACTGGCTTCTTCCTTAATGGGAGGTAGATGTTGAGATTTTGTTGTAGTTTGTTTATTCTTAGATTCTCCTTTCAGAAAATTCACATCCTCATGAAATTCATGGGATATAAAACTTGGAGCTTTATCTACCCCAGAATTTTTACAAGGTAAGAAACCTCTGACTTTTTCCTCTTTCCCTGCTGTCTCCATGACTAATCTCTTTGGATGTAGCGCTGTCCTTATTAGGAGTCCCTGTGCATTCATTCTATATTCTTTTGTAGCTCTCTCTCTGCGCTGCTTCTGGAAGTCCTTGATTTGAAGCAGTTCCTCTGGCAGCTCCATACATGTAGGCTAAGAAAAGAAAAGGAAAGGAAAGGAAAGGAAAGAAAGAAAGAGTCAAGTTTATTAGAACTAAACTTCTGAATGTGGTACTTAAAATCACTTCTATTACACCTAATGGTAATACTCAATCTAGGGTCTATTCAAGTGCGTTCATATAGCACCCTCTAGTGTCTTCAACTACAGTAATACTATTTTTTGAGTAATTTAAGTATTTTGATTCATAATATGGAAATATTATGAATACACAGCTTTGTGTGTCTGTGTATGTGTGCATGTATGTGTAAAGATTATTCAGGAGAGCTGACTGGTTAGCTCACATGGGAAAGTGTGGTGCTGATAAAACAAGGTCAAGGATTTAGATCCCTATTAAAAAAAAAAAAGATAATACAGGAAAAGTAGGTCTCCCTTCTAACCTGGCCCCACTTGCCTTAGCAGGTGCATCCTCTAAAAAGCAGTTTCTTGTATAACCCTCCAGAGATAGTCTATGCACATATGAGGGTACTTTAAAAAGTTCATGGAAAGATTTGTATTATCTTTTAATTCTATTTTTCCACAAACTTTTGATGTATATCATCATATGTATATCATATATAAATATACATACATACATATATCCATTACTAAATGTTTATATTTTTATTGGATTACATTTTTAATTTTTATATTTCCCCAACTTTTTATTTTGATAACTCTTTCTAAAATCATTTTACACACATGGTAACATACTATTATATATATTCTTCTGCATCTTGATTTTTTTTTAACTAAAAATTTTGCCTTGGAGATTTTTCCATATTGGCATTTCTTTTCTTTTCTTTTCTTTTTCCTGACCAGTAAAGGGATCGCAACCCTTTGCACGGTGTGGTCCGCACCACACTCAGCCACTGAGCACACCGGCCATCCCTATATAGGATCCGAACCCACGGCCATGGTGCTCCCAGCGCTGCACTCTCGAGAGAGAGCCACGGGGTCGGCCCCCATATTGGCATTTCTAAGGACAGTATTTATATACCATAACTGATTTAACCAAACAAATTCCTTTTGATGGATATGTATATTTAGGTTGTTTCCAGTCTTTTATTATTACATAAATGCTACAATAAAGAATATATACATATGTGTGTGTGTATATATATATTTTTTTTCTTTTTTTTTTTTGGCAGCTGGCCAGTACAATAAAGAACATGTTAAGAAAATGTTCTCTTTGTTACATGAGGCAAATAATTTTTCCCAGTTTGCTTGCCTTTTGACTTTGTTCATCGTATTTTTGACATGC
The DNA here is from genome assembly GCF_000696425.1 of Galeopterus variegatus. Taxonomy (NCBI): domain Eukaryota; kingdom Metazoa; phylum Chordata; class Mammalia; order Dermoptera; family Cynocephalidae; genus Galeopterus; species Galeopterus variegatus. Next base: position 1,037,355 of record NW_007726230.1, on the reverse strand, counting down.
AAAATATTTTAAGTGCAATTTATTAATATTTTATGGGCTCTGAGTATTTTTGTGTTGCACAGAAAAGCCTTCCCTACTGTGCATTTTTTTTCTTTTCTTTCTTTTTTTTTCTTGGTGGCTGGCCAGTGCAGGGATCTGAAACTTTGACTTCAGTGTTATAACACCACATTCTAACCAACTGAGATAACAGCAAGCCCAGAGAGATTTTTTTAATTTTGTTTTTTTCTAATAATTTACAATTTCTATTTTTTATATAAATACTTGACCCATGGAGTTCTTTTTGATGTTATGAAAAATGATAGCAATCCAACTCTGATTCTCCTACCCCTCAATGGTTAATCAATTGCCTAAGATCATTTATGGAATAAGTATCTTTTCCCACTGATTGTAAATGCTACCTTTCTCACAACCATATTGGCAGATATACATTAAGTCTATTTCGGGGTTCTCTACTCTGTTCCACTGATCTGCCTATTTATGCACCAGTTGCAAACTTTTTTATTTAGTGTAGCCTTATGTTGTTTTATGTTTTGTTTTGTTTTTTTGTCCTTTTTTTTTGAGACCGGCCACACCGCGCTCAGCCAGTGAGCGCTGTGAGCGCACTGGTCATCCCTATATAGGATCCGAACCTGTGGCGGGAGCGCTACCGCGCTCCCAGCGCCGCACCCTCCCGAGTGCGCCACGGGCTTGGCCCGTTTTATGTTTTTTTTTGGGGGGGGGGGCTGGCTGGTATGGAGATCAGAGCCCTTGACCTTGGTATATAATACATTTTAATACCTGACAGAACTAGTCTTCCTTTAATATACTTCTTTTCCCAAAATTCTGACTATTTTTGCATGTTTATTTGTCTCTATAAAAAGTTTGCCAAACGGACCAGCCCGGTGGCGCACTGGAGAGTGCGCTGCTTGGGAGTGCGGTGGCGCTCCCGCCAAGGGTTCGGATCCCATGTGGAGACCGGTTCCCGCTCAGTGGCGGAGCGCGGTGCGGGCGCAGCACCGAGGGTTGCGATCCCGTTGCCGGTCCCCAGTACGGGCGTGACACCAAGGGCTGCAATCCTGTTCCAGTCAGTAAAAAAGACAAAAAGGAAAAAAATAAATAAATAAATAAATAAAAAGTTTGCCAAAATAATCTGGGTGTTAATATTTTTATTGGATTAGAGTTAAATTCAAAGGTTAATTTAGGAATAATTCATGGTTAAAAATACTTAGTGTTCTCATTCACTTATTTAAGTCTTCTTTTACACCATTCAGTAATATTAAAAGGTTTTCTTCATCTATATACTGTATTCCATGTTTCTTGTTAGATTTATTTCTAGGTAACCTATTTTTTCTTTCTCTCACTTTTTTTTTTTTTAAAGATGACCGGTAAGGGGATCTCAACCCTTGGCTTGGTGTTGTCAGCACCACGCTCAGCCAGTGAGCAAACCGGTCATCCCTATATAGGATCTGAACCCGTGGCCTTGGTGTTATCAGCACTGCACTCTACTGAGTGAGCCACGGGCTGGCCTTTTTTTTTTTTTTTTTTTGCACGTTTGTCACTTGAGATTCTCTTTATGTTTTTGTTATGAGGCACTATGTTTGTTTATGGATGGTTTTTTTTTTAGAGGCTGGCTGGTACGGGAATCAAACCCTTGACTTTGGTACTATAACACCGAATTCTAACCAACTGAGCTAACTGGCCAGCCCCTCTCCTATCTTTTCTGATACATTTATAAATGGGATTCTTTCTCTCATTATGTCTTCTAGCTGTTTATATAGATTTATAAAAGCTATTAATATTTGTTATATTTCGGGCCGGCCCGGTGGCGCACTGCGCTAGTGCGCCGCTTGGGAAGCGTGGAGGCGCTCCCGCCGAGGGTTCGGATCCCACATACAGACCGGTTCCCGCTCACTGGCTGAGCGAGGCGCGGGGGCAGCACCGAGGGTTGCGATCCCGTTGCTGGTCCCGGCCCGGTACGGGGGCGACACTGAGGGTTGCGATCCATTGCCGGACACGGAAAAAGACAAAAAATATATATATATATTTGTTATATTTGTACTCACTTTACTAAATTGTCTTTTTTAGTTGATTCTCTTTAGTTTTCAGTTGTACAACTGGCAAGGCATAATTGTGATTCCTCTTTTCCAATTAAAAAACGTTTTCTTTAATTTTTAATTTTTTTTCCCAGTAATACTTTGCTCATGGAACCTGTTTGAATTTTTATGGCTCATATCTTTCTTTTTCTGATTTCATTGGCTAGTAGCTTCAAAAAATGTCAAAGTAGTAGTGATAGTCACCATTTTTGTATCCTGAAATAAAGGAAATATTCCTACTGTTCTCAAACATTATGTAGTCTTCTCTCCTGAGATAAGAGGGAGGCTGATTGGTTAGCTCAGTTGGTTAGAGTGTGGTGCTGATAACACCAAGTTCCAGGGTTTGATACCTGTACCAGCCAGCTGCCACCTGCAAAAACAGAGACATGAAGATACTTCAAAAAGTTCATGGAAAAACAGAATTGAAAGATAATACCAATCTTTCCATGAACTTTTTGAAGTACTATATGTTTTATTATGTTAGAAAAGTATCCATATATTCCACCTTTAATCTGTAATGCATGTAGAATATTATTAAAATTTTTTCAGCATTTACGAGATAATCATAAGACTTTCTTGGCCCTACTAAAGTGGAGAATTTCCTAGCATTAAACCATGCTTGCAAGCAGAATCCAGTGATGCATTAAAAAAATATATAGGGCTGGCTGATTAGCTCAGTTGGTTAAAGCACAGCCTTGTAACACTAAGGTTACAGATTCAGATCCTCATACTGGACGCCAAAAACAAAAACAAATAAAACATACGTATACATAAACACATCTAAGTAGGTCTCATACCAAGAATGCTAGAATTTTATTAGGATTTTAAATCAATAATCAAAAATGCGAATAGTTTAATAGCAATAACTGGCAAACTTCTACTGTAAAGGACGAAATAGCAAATATTTTAGGCTTTGTGAGCCACAAATGAACTCTGTTGCATATACCACTATTTTTTTTTTTTTTTTACAAACCTTTAAAAATGTAAAACCTATTCTTAGCTCATGGGCTGTACAAAAATAGGCCATGGGCCAGACTTGACCTGTAGGCAATAGTTTGCCAACTCACAGCTTATAGTTTTCTTATATTACTCGAGCTAACCGGCCATCCCTATATGGGAGCCGAACCCGCGGCCTTGGTGTTATCAGCCCCGCACTCTCCCGAGTGAGCCACGGGCCGGCCCCTATTTTTTTTTTTTTTTACAAACCTTTAAAAATGTAAAACCTATTCTTAGCTCATGGGCTGTACAAAAATAGGCCATGGGCCAGACTTGACCTGTAGGCAATAGTTTGCCAACTCACAGCTTATAGTTTTCTTATATTACTCGAGCTAACCGGCCATCCCTATATGGGAGCCGAACCCGCGGCCTTGGTGTTATCAGCCCCGCACTCTCCCGAGTGAGCCACGGGCCGGCCCCTATTTTTTTTTTTTTTTTTTTTTACAAACCTTTAAAAATGTAAAACCTATTCTTAGCTCATGGGCTGTACAAAAATAGGCCATGAGCCAGACTTGACCTGTAGGCAATAGTTTGCCAACTCACAGCTTATAGTTTTCTTATATTACTCTGGCTGCATAAAAGTAACTAATGAGATGTTAAATTTACCCATTCTTTTTTTTTTTTTTTTTTTAAAGATGACCGGTAAGGGGATCTTAACCCTTGACTTGGTGTTGTCAGCACCACGCTCACCCAGTGAGCTAACCGGCCATCCCTATATGGGATCCGAACCCGTGGCCTTGGTGTTATTAGCACCGCACTCTACTGAGTGAGCCACGGGCCGGCCCCTAAATTTACCCATTCTTTGATGGAAATATTTCTTGGAAACATTACTTAATATTGTGAAAAGGTGCTCAACCTTGATCCTGAAGCCCCTCCAAGAACATTTATCACCAAGTCTGCCCCATGAAAGTTGTCGCAGCTGCGAAGAATGGGTATCAATGTGCCCTGCATAAGGAAGAAGGCATAAATGAAGGTCCTGAAGATACACTCACAGAGAGTTGCACCTACCTCAGTGCTTCCAAGCCTGTCTGCAGACCCTTCTCGATAGGTATTTAGGTACCCATCCACCAGGGTAGTTAGGTCAGACATCATCTCATCCAGTAGTACCAAGCGAAGGGGTAACAGGTAGGTAGCTTCTAGGGCCAAAATTTTCAGTAAAGAGGGTAAAAGAGGTCGTGTGAACCACACTTCTGGATTTTCCTAGAGACAGAAAAAAAATTTTCTCTCAACAGTAAGCAAAACTTTAAAGAAAATAGCTGTTTAAATGTTGCTTAATTTAAAACCCTGTCATTTTCTTCTATTATTATCTACTTTCATACTTTTGCTAGCCTTCTGAGCACACATACATATTCCCACATGCCCCTACATACAAGTATTTAGTGTGTGTGTAATAGAGAAAGAGGGGGTGGGGGGAGAAGTAGGTCAGTCGATCAGAACTTCTCATCAAATCTGGAGGCAGCAGGCTTCATTATACAACCAAAATTGAAGCCAATATAGTCATGACCTGAGTTTGCATGTAAGGATATTAGAAGCTAAAGAAAATTTATCTTACTTAGGGAGAAATAACTGGAATGATTTTGGTTCTGTTGCCTTAATCCAAATTCTCACAAAAATTTGCCCTTTTCTCAAATTGAAAATTTATTTCAGAGTACTTTTTAATTGATAACCAACAAATCTGGATCCTACCATTTATCCACTTGACCGCAAACAAACTGTTCCCATTTGGCACAACTAAGATTTTGGCAATGCTCGTATGCTTACATAGCAGCTGTCATTTCTCTATACAATAGGCTGATAATCCTGCTCAGAACACACTTGGAAAAATTAACCTCATATGATACATCCTTTAACACTTACCTGAATCAGCTTTTGTCTCTCTTCTAGAAAGGAGAGATATTTAGGGGTTACTTTCAGGTGCCTGATCAAACTCTCCTGCAAAGTACTGATGCAGTTTGGAAGAAAGCCGCCCGTTTCCATGGAAAATTGAAGGACATCTGCTACCTGTGGTTTTTAAAAAAGACAAACAGAACAGTGGAATATATACAGAGAGCTATCTCATGGCAGAAATAGCAGAAATATATTTAGAGAAATGTCTTTAAATACCATTTTCTCCAGGAAATTTAAAGTTGTCCAGTCAATTTATTCTATCAACTTTAAGTAATTGTACTTGTTATATCTTCTTCCCCCCCCAGTCAATTTATTCTAAAAGTTTTTTTAGAAAAAGGAAAAAGATCACCTAACTTTAATGTGCCCTTGTTAACTTTCTTTTCTACTTATTTTATTTGCCTACTTTAGGATTATTTACTACTCTTTGGTGCCTTTGGGAAATGGGGAAAGGAAGATAAAATTTAAAAATTAATTTCTTTCTTTCTGTCTGTCTCTTTATCTGTCTTTCTTTTTTTCATTCATTCTTAGCACCCAGTTTTGAGTGAGGACATGTAATATTTTTCTTTCTGTGTCTGGCTTATTTCAGTTAACGTAATTTTCTCCAGGCTCATCCATGCTGCTGCAAATGGCAGAATTTCATTCTTTTTATAGTGAAAGAAAGAAAAAGAAAGAAAGAACGAACCATAATAATACGCTGAACTTTCAGAAGGAGAGAACTAACCTAAGGATACTAGAGATGGTGGGGGGAGGTTGAGGAGCAATTGGTTGGTAAGGAACATAAAGAATAATTACATTTGTAGTAATGAATATGCTAATAAAAATTATCTTTAGGGCCAGCCCTGTGGCACACTGGAGAGTGCGCCGCTTGGGAGCGCAGCGGCGCTCCCGCCATGGGTTCGGATCCCATGTGGGGACCGGTTCCCGCTCACTGGCTGAGCGCGGTGCGGGCGCAACACCGAGGGTTGCGATCCCGTTGCCAGTCCCCGGTATGGGCGTGACACCGAGGGTTGCGATCCCGATACCGGTCAGTAAAAAAGACAGAAAAAGGAAAAAAAAAAAAATTATCTTTATTACCTATTAGCAACTCTGATAAAGTTTTTTGGTAAGGAAAGCAAATAAAATTAAGAATTGCAATAATTATTTATCTAATGTGTGGTAGGCTGAATAATGGCCCTTCCAAAATGTCCACATCCTAACCCCTGGAACTTGTGAATGTTACCTTATATGCCAAAAGGGACTTTGTAGCTGTGATTAAGTTAAATATCTTTTTTTTTTTTTTGGTGGGGGGGAGGCTGGCTGGTGTGGGGATCCAAACCAGAAACTTTAGCGTTACAATGCTGAGCTCTCAGTAAGAAGGTGATGGAGTTTAGATGTGTCGTCCCCTCCAAAACTCATGTGGAAATTTGACCCCCAATGTGGCAGTGTTGGAAACTGATTGAGTCATGGGGGCAGATCCCTCATGAATGGATTAATGCTCTCCCTGGGGGAGAGGGGATTAATGAGTGAGTTCTTGCTCTATTAGCTCCCACGAGAGCTCGTTGCTTAAAAAGACTCTGGCACCTTCTCTCTCTCTCTTGCTTCCTCTAGCCATGTGATCTGCTTGTACCCACCAGCTGCCTGCTACTTTTCCACCATGAGTAGAAGCAGTCTGAGGCCCATGCCAGATGCAGCTGTCCCAGAATCATAAGCCAAATAAACCTCTCTTCTTTATAAATTACCCAGTCTCAGGTAATTCTGTTATAGCAACACAAAACAGACTAAAACAGAAGGCAATGAAGGTGCAGGCCATGAGCACCAGTGACAGCAGGGCCATGTTGGGTTGGTCCCAGGGCCTCCCCTGCCCAGACTGCCCTGCTGTGCTCCCACTGCCTGGCCCCAGCATGGCTCCTGCCCAAGCCCATGTTGCATTCTCCCCACCATCTGCCTTGGAGCTGTTGGAAACAGATCAGCTGTGGAGGGGGTGCACCTGGAAGATCTGGGGAGAGGAGGGCCACAAAGGACTCCATCACTTGGACTGAAGAGAGGATTCCCAGGGCTGAGCTGTATGCTGAGTGGGAAGGGTGGGCAGGTGAGAGGCTGGCCTGCCTTCAAGGAGCCTGATTCCTTGGATTAAGAGAATGGCTCCAGCTGGCCAGTTAGTTCATATGGTTAGAGCACAGTGTTGATAACACCAAAGTCCAGGGTTTGGATCCCATATTGGCCAACCTGCAAAAAAAAAAAAAAAGAGAGAGAGAGAGAGAGAGAGAGAGAGATAATGGTCCAGAGAACCAGCAGTGAGCACAGGGCAACATGGGAACATGGGATTGAGACAGGGCTGAGGTGGCTGGATTAAGTCAGGAAGACAGCAGGGAGTGTAGCAGCAGCCAGGCCCAAAGGGAGGCTCCAGGGGCCTGAAGAAGGAGGAGGGCATGAGCACAGAGGACCAAGAGGGGGCAGATCTCATGCCCATCACACACATGTATGATGCCCAGACGGTGACTATGTTTATCACCTCTGGGGCTTTTCCCTTTCTGTACTCTGCTCCTGGACTGTTTGACATCTTTTTAGCAAAAGCATCTTTTACCTTTGTTATTAAAGATATGTGAGTTTTTAAAAGAAAAAAAAAAGGCTGTGCTCTAACAAACTGAGCTAACTGGCAAGCCCCAAGTTAAGCATCTTGAGATGGGGAGATTATCCTAAACTATCCTGGTTGGCCCTAAATGTAATCATGACTGTTCTTTTAAGAGGAAGTAAGAAGGAGATTTTACTAAAGTCAGAGGAGAATGTGATGTGATGACAGAAGCAGAGATTAGAATTGTGCACTTTGAAGGAAAAGAAAGGGACCACAAATCAAAGAATATGAGTGAGCACTAGAAGCTGAAAAAGGCAAGGAAATGGTCTCTTCCCTCAGAGACTCCAAAAGAAACCAGACCTGCTGACAACTTGACTTTAGCCCAGTGAGTGATTTGAGACTTCTGTCCTCCAGAACTGTGAGAGAATAAATTTGTGTTGTTTTAGGCCACTAAATTTGTGGTGATTTCTTAGAGCAGCAATAGGAGACTAATATACTGTGTTAAAGGAAAAAAAATTGGTGAAATTCTGAATTCCTGCTTCTTGCATTGTGGAAATCTGAAATGAAAAACATGGAAAGACATGCCAAAGTCTTCACTACACAATACATATAAGGTCTAATCAAGAGGCCTACTGGCCTCAAGAGAACAATGAGTAATTCTCTTACACTTTGGAGTGAGCATAAAAGCAACCTCTATATAGTGAAAGATCCTGAAGAAAGACCCAAAGGAACATGTAAATAAGAGAATGGCACAAAGTTCATTATGAGCAGACATACAAAGAGACAAATTGAACCACATATAGTAACGTAAAATTGAATTTTTAGAAACTGCTGCTAAAAAATAATTGGCCAACTCACTAGTTTAATTCCCCTCCAAAGGCTCTAAGTTTGTGTATTTAAGATTTCTCTTTCACTGGCATAAACCTAGAAGACCAGATGAATCTAAAGAAAGCATAATGAAAACTAGCGGTTTTACTGTTCTCAAAGCCGAACAAGAAACCCAGACCAGCTCTAAGAGCTAGTATAGTCTAGGGATTTCTCCTTTCTCTAAGGTCCCTTAGATGAGAAACAAAATCACAAATCTTCAGGCTATTTGGGGCCAGAATAGGTTTTTGGGGGGCATATCCAGGACAATCTTCACCCCTGAGCTAGATGACAACTTGCTTTAATTAAAACTTATGTGGGCCAACCCTGTGGCTCACTTGGGAGAGTGCGGTGCTGGGAGCACCGAGGCCGCGGGTTCGGATCCTATATAGGAATGGCCGGTGCGCTCACTGGCTGAGCGTGGTGTGGATGACACCAAGCCAAGGGTTATGATCCCCTTACCGGTCACACACACACACACAAAAGAAACTTATGTGATAAAGGCAGAGATGTAATTGTTCATCTTACACTAACTCCATGTCAGACTTCTAAATGGACCCCTAACAGCTAGTTTCTGAATGCTGTGGAGTATGAATCTTGCTTCTTTAACAAATTCTGAAGTAAAATGAAAAAACAAAAAATACCCAAGAAACATACTCCTAAATAATTTTAAGTAAGTTTTCTGCAGTGCTTTTGTAGTTCACCAAATGTTCTCACATATCATACAAACATCTTACATGAGAAAAGGGCAGGAATGGAGCACCAAAAAAACCCAAAAAACTTTCAGTCACTCATCACACAAGGCCTATTTTCTACAGAAGCTATGTATAGTGGTTTAAATCCAGTGTTTCCCTTCATGTACCTGTGTGTCAAAGACATTATTCAGCAAAGTTCCATACTGATGAGAGAGGCAATCAGAAAGCCAACGACAATCGTGGATAACCTAAGGAATCAGGATGAAGACAGAGTAATTAGAACCTGGCTGCTAATCTTACTCGCAGAGGAATCAGTTTACACACTCACCTTCAAAATTTTCTTGTCCTCTAATATCATCTGAAGTCCATTGTTGAAAGCACGACTTCCCAGAAGGAAAATATCAAACAAGTAAACTCGGCTATTTGTGGCTACCTACAATAGACCATTCACACACCCCATCATAAGATAAGAAAGAACTGGGAAGGGGATCTGAGAATCAAGAATAAAAGACATGCAATAAAGTATTTAACATCTTCACTTTGAGGTAAACAATAGGCACTCAATGATTCTTAGGGACAACAGGTTTACGTTGCTTTTTTTTTTTGGTGGCTAGCCTGTACAGAGATCTGAACCCTGGACCTTCAAGTTGCTCTTAAGTAAAAAAAAGACATGATCACTATAATTTTCAAAAGGAAAGAAAAGGACAAGCTGGTGATTTAGTTTCATTTTTTACAGTTTCAACTTTAATGTTTTACCAGTCTCATTTACGGCATTCTGTGATATTGTGAAATATATATTTGGGCTTCCTCCAGGTTTCCTGATATACAGTTCCTAAAACCCTTGGGATCTCTGGAGTGATAAGAGTGTCTTCTGTATGCTAATGAGATGACTGGTGTCTGGGGGCCCCTAAATAGCTTCAAGATGGGGGACTGGTCACAGAAAAGACCAAGGCATGGTAAGAGGGTTGGGACTTTCAGTCCCACTCCCCCAACCTCTAGGGAGGGGAGAGGGGCTGAAAGTAAAGTTGATCATCAATGGCCCGTCACAAAGAAGACAGCTGTAACAAACTGAGTGTCCCTTCTGGTACCTAGAAAACTAAAAGGGACAAATTAGGAAATAACCTAGAGCTTCCCAGGACTGCATTTCCAAGAAGTCCATCCTTTTGGTAAAGAAAAGTTTGTTTTAAGTAATTTGCATTTGTGCTGCTAACTCAAACCTGGTCACCTAAAAGCTAAAGTTTACTAAGAAAATGCACAGAACATGAGATAAGGCAACCTAATCCCTGAGCAAAACTAGGCTCAGACACCTCCAATCCTTTCCCTTAGAGAAGGTGAACATTCCAGAAGTTGTTCAAGAGGATGCATTGCCAATCCTAATAAAAAATATTCTCTCATTGAGTGGAGGTAGGTCCTGACTCAAGGCATTAAGACACTGGTCGGGGATTCAGCCTGATCTCTTGATAATCCTTAAATACAAATGCTGCTAGGTTGGATCCAAAAGGGTTATCCATCCTGTAGCTATTCAAGGCCCACTAAAACTTCTTTTGATATCATGCTGACCCTCACCTACCATCTCCCAGGTCCAGGGAAAGCTACCATCCCACAAGGAGAGAGAGGAAAATCTTTATATATCTAAGGTGATAGAACAGAGATAGGAAAAAAAAGACCTCAAGCAAAGCCTGTAAGACAGCAGTGATGACAATAAAATTGAATCTATAAGGAGACAAAAGCTCTTTCCTTTTGAAAAGAATAGATTGACTACTAGAAGAATAAAAGATATTCCAAACAAATTACAGAACAATGAAACACAGGTGGTAGAAAGAAGATAATTAAAAATAAATCTACCAGTGAATCTATAATTATTTCAAAATAAAAGGTTTTAAAAAGTCTTTTACCTGAAGCCAACACAGTTTTCCATGACGACACACATTGGCTCCTTCTGCTGCCACACTCACGACACTCTGCTTCTTGATGTGGAGCATCTGATAAGAAAAGAAAGAAAAGCAAAAAGCTCCAGGTAATAAATGTTGGCATTATAACTTCATGGATGGCACGAGTAAAATGGTCAGCGATAAACAAAGTGGATCATATTTTTTAAACTTACAAAATCTTTTTTTTTTTTTTCCTTTTTGTCTTTTTTCGTGACCGGCAACGGATCGCAACCCTCAGTGTCACGCCCGTACCGGACCGGGACCAGCAATGGGATCGCAACCCTCGGTGTTGCGTCCACACCTCGCTCAGCCAGTGAGCGGCCGGTCTGTATGTGGGATCCGAACCCTCGGCGGGAGCGCCGCCACACTCCCAAGCAGTGCCGCCACACTCCCAAGCAGTGCACTGTAGCAGTGCGCCACCGGGCCGGCCCTAAACTTACAAAATCTGACTAATCCAAAAGACAAAGCCTGCTTCACATACATGCAGAAATCACGACTGAACACTTCTGATCCTCTTTACAGTTTCAGCAAAAGTATTCCACAACTGGAAAATAAATCATTCACACCCCAAATGCTAACGAGAGTTGAAAACTCAGACACTTTCTGTTACCATTGATGCTGGTTTTTTGGGGGGTGGGGTGGTTGTTTTTTTGCAGCTGGCCGGTACAGGGATCCAAACCCTTGACCTTGGTGTTACAACACTGCATTCTAACCAACTGGTGAGCCAAGAATTCTAGTCTTTACAATGACGCAAACTATGGTGTCCAAAAAGAGGGCAATTTACTGTATCTGAAAGGAGCACAAATAGTAGCTAAGTCTCACAGTACCTACTGTTCAAAATGACAGAAACAAGAACTCAACAGGTCACTTAAAGCCTTGGCTTCACTGAATTACTCAAAATTGGAATAGTGGTATCCCAGGAACACACTCTAGTCTTTGATTATCTGTAATCTTATCCTATTTCAAAACATTACACAATTCTAAAATCCTTAATCCATAATTCATGAAAATATCTACACAATACAATATTCTCCCCATTTTACAGGTAGGTAAATTACTGGAGAATAGAAGATCATAGTAACTTACACTAGTACAATATCTTCCTTTAGAGAGCATAAAGTGTTCTACATTCCAAGTAATTCTCATCGGTGAGATGACAGAATTTTAGTTTCATCCTCAATCAACAGGAAGGCTGTAGAAGTATGAACAAAAGCTATATTTCCCTATTGAAATGAATTTCCAGGCTGACTGTTTAGCTCAGTTGGTTAGAGTGTGGTGCCGATAACACCAAGGTCAAGTGTTTGAATCCCTGTACGGGCCAGCTGCAAAAAAAAAGAAGAAAAAAGAAAAAAAGAAAAAGAATTCATAACTACTTCAAATTTCTAGAGCAAGTTTTTCCTTACCCCTTTTTTTTCATGTATTTTATTTTTTACTTATTTTTTATTTTACTTCTCAATATACATTGTAGTTGATTTTCATGCCCCTTTACCCGTTCCTCTTCACCCCCTCCGTCCCTGCCCCCCCCATCATATCTGTTCACTTGACTTAAATAGTTCAAGGAATTCTTGTGGTTATTCTGCCTTCTTCCCTCCCCACCCTTGATTTGTTTGTGTGTTTATTTATTTTTAGTTCCCACAAATAAATGACAACATGTGGTATTCCTCTTTCTGTGCCTGACCTGTTTCACTTAACATAATTTTCTCTAAGTCCATCCATTTTGTTGTGAATGGTAGTATTCCATTGTGTAGATACGACACAATTTCCTTATCCAGTCATGAGATGATGGACATTTGGGCTAGTTCCAACTCTTGGCTATTGTAAATAGAGCTACAGTAAACATTGTAGTACAGGTGTCCCTTTGGCATGATAATTTCCATTCCTCTGGGGGTATTCTCAACTATGGAATAGCTGGGTCATATGGTAGATCTATCTGTAATTGTTTGAGGAACCTCCGTACCATTTTCCATAAAGGCTGCACCATTCTGCAGTCCCACCAACAGTATATGAGAGTCCCTTTTTCTCTGCAACCTCTCCAGCACTTATCATTCTCAGTCTTTTGGATGTTAGCCATCCTAACTGGAATGAGATGGTATCTCAGAGTGGTCTTGATTTGCATTTCCTGGATGCTGAGTGAGGCTGAGTATTTTTTCATGTGTCTGTTGGCCATTAGTATATCTTCCTTTGAGAAATGCCTATTCAGCTCCTTTGCCCATTTTTTAATTGAGTTATTTGGTTTTTTGCTGTAAACTTGTTTGAGTTCCTTATATATTCTGTATATTAATCCTTTGTCAGATGTATATTTAGCAAATATTTTCTCCTACTCTGTTGGTTGTCTTTTTACTCTGTTGATTGTTTCTTTTGCTATGCAGAAGCTTTTTAGTTTAATATAATCCCATTTGTTTATTTTTCCTATAGTTGCCTGTGCTTTTGGGGTCCTATTCATGAAGTCTGTACTCACTCCTACTTCCTGGAGTGTTTCCCCTATGTTTTCTTTAAGGAGTTTTATTGTTTCAGGATGTACATTTAACTCTTTAATCCATTTTGAGTTGATTTTGGTATATGGTGAAAGGTACAGGTCTAGTTTTATTCTCCTACATATGAGTATCCGATTTTCCCAGCACCACTTGTTGAAAAGGTAGTCTCCTCCCCGGTATGTAGATTTGCTGCCTTTGTCAAAGATCAGATGGCTGTAGGAATATAGATTGATTTCTGGGTTCTCTATTCTACTCCATTGATCTGCGTGTCTATTTTTATGCCAGTACCATGCTGTTTTGCTTATTATAGCTTTGTAATATAGTCAGGTAGTGTTATGCCTCCAGCTTTATTATTATTATTATTATTTTGCCCAGGATTGCTTTGGCTATGCATGGTCTTTTGTTGTCCCATATAAATGTCTAGATAGTTTTTTCCATCTCAAGAGAAAAATGTCATTGGAATTTTGATGGGGATTGCATTGAATCTGTAGGTCGCTTTGGGTAATATGGACGTTTTCACACTGTTAATTCTTCCAATCCAAGAGCAAGGGATATCTTTCCATCTTCTTGTGTTCTCTTCAGTTTGAGAGTGGTTTGTAGTTTTCACAGAGATTTTTCACATCCTTGGTCAGCTTTATTCCTAAGTATTTTATTTTTTTGGTGGCTATTGTAAATGGGCTAGCTTTCTTGATTTCTTTTTCTGCATGTTCACTGTTGGAGTATAGAAATGCTGCTGATGTTTGTGTGTTGATTTTGTATCCTGCAACTTTGCTGAAATCATTTATCAACTCTAAGAGTTTTTTTGTAGAGTCTTTAGGATCATATCATCCACCAAAAGGGACAGTTTGACTTCATCTTTCCCAATCTGGATGCCCTTTATTTCCTTCTCTTCTCTGATTGCTCTGGCTAGTACTTCCAACACTATGTTGGTGAGAATGGGCATCCTTGTCTAGTTCC
>NW_007726230.1:943423-1022330 GCF_000696425.1 Galeopterus variegatus | reverse complement strand
TATGGTCTTTTTCCTCAAGATTGCTGATGTGATGTATCACATTTATTGACTTTCATATGTTGAACCAACCTTGCATCCCTGGGATGAATCCAACTTGATCATGGTGTATAATTTTCCTTATGTGTTGCTGTATTCTGTTAGCTAGTATTTTATTGAGGATTTTTGCATCTATATTCATCAAGGATATTGGCCTGTCATTTTCTATTTTTGGTGCATCCTTGTCTGATTTTGGTATCAGGGTGATGTTTGCCTCATAGAATGAGTTTGGGAGAATGGCCTCTGTTTTAATCTTTTGGAACAGTTTGTAGAGAATTGGTATCAGTTCCTCTTTGAAGGTTTGGTAGAACTCTGCAGTGAACCCATCTGGTCCTGGGCTTTTCTTTGTTGGGAGCCTTCTGATAACTGCTTCAATCTCTTATTGTTATTGGTCTGTTCAGATTTTCTATATCTTCTTGGCTCAGTTTTGGTAGTTTGTATGTATCCAGAAATGTATCCATTTCCTCCAGATTTTCAAATTTGTTGGTATATAGTTGTTTATAGTAGTCTCTAATGATTCCTTGTATTTCTGAGGTATCAGTTGTAATATCACCTTTTTCATTACTAATTTTTGTTATTTGGGTCTTCTCTCTTTTTTTCTTAGTTAATCTTGCTAAAGGTTTGTCAATTTTATTTATCTTTTCAAAAAACCAACTTTTTGTTTCATTGATCTTTTGTATTGTTTTTCAGGTTTCTATTTCATTTAATTCTGCTCTGATCTTATTTCTTTCCATCTACTAACTTTAGGTTCGGATTGTTCTTGTTTTTCTAGGTCTTTAAGGTGAAGTGTTAACATTGTTCATTTGCCATCTTTCCATTCTTCTGAAATAAGCATTTAATGTGATAAATTTCCCCCTTAATACTGCTTTTGCAATATCCCACAGGTTTTGGTATGATGTGTCATTATTTTCATTAGTTTCAAGAAATTTTTTGATTTCCTGTTTAATTTCTTCTTGGACCCATATGTCATTAAGTAGAATGTTGTTTTATTTCCATGTGTTTGTACAGTTTCCAGAGTATCGTTTATTATTGAGTTCTAACTTTAATGCATTGTGATCAGAAAAAATACATGGAATAATTACAATTTTTCTGAATTTGTTGAGACTTGCTTTGTGACCTAATGTGTGGTCTATCCTGGAGAATGTTCCATGTGCTGATGAGAAGAATGAATATTCTGAGGTTGTTGGATGGAATGTTCTGTAGATATCTGCCACGTCCAATTGGTCTAAAGTATTGTTTAGATATTGTGTTTCTCTATTGATTTTTTGCCTAGATGATCTGTCCAATGATGAAAGTGGGGTGTTCAGGTTCCCTGCTATTACGGTGTTAGTGTCTATCTCTTTCTTTAGATCTAATAGTGTTTGCAGTGTAAATCTGGCTGTTCTTTTTTTTTTTTTTGTCCGTTTTGAGACCGGCTGCACTGCGCCCAGCCAGTGAGTGCTGTGAGCGCACCGGTCATCCCTATATAGGATCCGAACCCGCAGCGGGAGCGCTACTGTGCTCCCAGTGCCGCACTCTCCCGAGTGCGCCATGGGCTCAGCCCTAAATCTGGCTGTTCTAACATTGGGTGTGTATATATTTATGATTGTTATGTCTTCTTGATGGATAGATCCTTTTATCATTATATAGTGGCCTTCTTTATCTCTTTTTATAACTTTTGCTTTAAAGTCTATTTTATCTGATATAAGAATAGCTACTCCATATCTATTTGCATGATATATCTTTTTCCATCCTTTCACTCTTAGTCTATGTGTGTCTTTACAGGTCAAGTGAGTCTCTTGAAGACAGCATATTATTGGGTCCATCTTTTATTTATTTATTTATTTATTTATTTTTGTCCTTTTTGAGACCGGCCACACCACGCTCAGCCAGTGAGTGCTGTGAGCGCAACAGTCATCCCTATATAGGATCCGAACCTGCAGCAGGAGCGCTGCCATGCTCCCAGTGCCACACCCTCCCGAGTGTGCCACGGGCTCGGCCCTGGGTCTATCTTTTAAATCCAGTCAGTCAGTATGTGTCTTTTGAATGGGGAATTTAATCCCTTTACATTTAGAGTTATTATTGAAAGGTGTTGATTTATTCCTAGCATTTTACTGATTTTTGTTTAGATGTATTAAGTATCTTTTGTTCCTTTCTTTCTAATTTTCTGTTTGTCTTCTGTATTTGTTGGTTTCTTGGGGTGATAGATAAACTGTTTTTTTCCTCTTTTGTTAGCATTTTTATTTTGCTGGTAGGTATTGTTCTTTCTTGAGTATTCATGGCAGTGATGGTTGTTTTTGTGGTATCAAACTCAGTACTTCCTTGAGAATTTCTTGTGGGGCTGGTCATGTGGTAGTGAACTCCCACAGTTTTTGTTTGTCTGAGAAATAAACTATTTGTCCTCCTTTTCAGAAGGATAGAAGGATAGCCTTCCTGGGTAAAGTATTCTTGGCTGGCAATTTTTGACCTTTAGTTTTTTGAATATATCATCCTATTCTTTTCTGGCTTTTAGGGTTTTTGATGAAAAGTCTGATGTTATTCTGATTGAGTCTCCCTTATAGGTGACTTGCTGCTTCTCTCTTGCAGCTTTTAAGATTCTCTCTTTGTATTTGAGTTTTGCCAGTTTGATTACCACATGTCTTGGAGGGGATCTTTTGGGGTTTAGTGTGTTGGGGGATCTTTGGGTTTTCTGAATCTGGAGATCTGTGACTTTCCCTATACCTGGGAAGTTTTCTGCTATTATTTCAATGAATATGTTTTCAATGCCATTTCCTTTGTCCTCACCTTCCGGAATACCCAGGATTTGGATATGTGAATGCTTAAGGCTGTCTTCAAGGTCAGAAATTCTCTCTTCTGCTCGTTCAAGTCTGCTGGTTAAACTCTCTGTTGTGTATTTTTATTTTGTTGAATGAATCCTACAGCTCCACAAGCTCAGCTACATTCTTTTTCGAGGCATTGATTTCTTTGTACATTTCTTCTTTCAGATCCATTATATATTTTCTCATTTCATTGTGTTGTCTAACTGAGTTTTCTTGTATCTCATTTAGTTTCATTAGAATTGTTACTCTAGGGTCGAGCCCATGGTGCACTTGGGAGAGTGCGGCGCTGGGAGTGCAGCGGCGCTCCCGCCGCAGGTTCAGATCCTATGTGGGGATGACCGGTGCGCTCACAGCGCTCACTGGCTGAGTGCGGTGCGGCCAGTCTCAAAAAGGACAAAAAAAAAAAAAAAAAAAAAAAGAATTGTTACTCTAAATTCCTTGTCTGTCATTTCAAAGACTCCCTGTTCTATAGGGTCTAGCGCTTAAGAGTTATTATTTTCCTTTGGTGGAGATATACTTTCTTGACTTTCCATATTTCTGTTATCTTGCCTTTGGTGTTTTGTCCTGTGGCTGGTCACAGTCCACTCATTTCACCCTGATGTATGGTTTGGATCCTGAAGGGACTGCTGCTTCTGGTCAGCAGGAACTAGCCTGGGCTGGGGTTCCCACTGTGCCTGCCTGTTCTGGGACTGCTGGCTTCGGGTGTCGGAGCCCCCAAGGCTCTTAAGTCTCTTCCAGTGGTGGGGACTGACCTGGGCTAGAAGTCCCACCCTGCCTGCCTTCTCTGGCATGCTTGGCTCATGGTGTGGGAGCCCCAAGCCGCTTAAGTCTCTTCTGGTGGTGGGGACAGCCTGGGCCAGAGGTCCCGCCCCTACTGCCTTCTCCAGCATGGCTGGCTTGGGGTGTGGGGCCCGAAGCTCTAAAGTCTCTCCTGGAGGCAGGGACCAGCCTGGGCTGGAAGTCCCACCCCACCTGCCTTCTCCAGCCCAGCAGGCTCGGGGCATGGGGGCCCAGAAGCTCTAAAGTCTCTCTGTGCAGTGGGGAGCAACCTGAACTGCAGTCCTGCAGCACATGATTCCTGCCTGTTCCAGCACAGATCTCAGGTCTTCTGTCGTTGCTCCTAAATAGTTGCAAATTGGGGGCCGGCCTGTGGCTCACTCGGTAGAGTGCGGTGCTGGTAACACCAAGGCCACGGGTTCGGATCCCATATAGGGATGGCCGGTTAGTTCACTGGTTGAGCGTGGTGCTGACAACACCAAGTCAAGGGTTGAGATCCCCTTACCGGTCATCTTTTAAAAAAAAAAAAAGTTGCAAATTGGTTGTTCAGAAGAATTTGGATTTACTGAAGACATCACAGAACAGAATCTGCTTCTTGGAGGGTTTGTACCCAAACAGCAACTTTAAAGTTCTCTCTGCTGAGACAGACTTTGTTATCTTTATCACATGCTTTAAATACTCCCGCCCACTTCCTGTGTTCCAATGGGATGGCTTCCCAGGTCCGTGGACTGGCCCCAGCGAAAAACATCACCACAGCCACAACCGAGTCCAAAATACCGAACTCATGACCCAGTGGCCACAGCCCACTCACAGTCCACCACCTTTTACCCCTTTTTATTATTATTATTATTTTTTGCTGGCTGGCCGGTATGGGGATTTGAACCGTTGACTTTGGTGCTACAACACTGTGTTCTAAACAACTGAGCTGACTGCTCAGCCTTTTTACGCCATTTTTTAAATGTTGTTGCTATGGGTCCTTTAAAGAATCTGCTGAGGGCAGGTTGACCATCAAACACACAAAAAAACAAAACAGAATCTGCTGGGCCGGCCCGGTGGCGCACTGCGCTAGTGCGCCGCTTGGGAAGCGCGGCAGCGCTCCCACCGAGGGTTCGGATCCCACATGCAGACCGGTTCCCGCTCACTGGCTGAGCGAGGTGTGGGGGCAGCACCGAGGGTTGCAATCCCGTTGCCGGTCCCGGTCCGGTATGGGGGCGACACTGAGGGTTGCGATCCGTTGCCGGACACGGAAAAAGACAAAAAAAAAAAAAAAAAACAAAAACAGAATCTGCTGATATATAAAGAATTCCTACAACTCAATGATAAAAAGAATTATTACAACTCAATTAAAAAATGAGCAAAGGACCTAAATAGACATTTCTCCAAAGAAGTTATACAAATGGCCAATAAGCTCACGGAAAGATGTTCAACATCATTAACCATCAGGGAAATGTAAATCAAAACCACAATGAGATATTACTTCACACCCCCTAGGATGGCTACAATCAAAATGACAGATAATAAGAAGTGTTGACATGGATGTAGAACAACTGGAACTGTTTTCTCACCAACTATACTGTTGGTGAGAGTGTAAATTGATGAGGCAGTTTAGAAAATAGTCTGGCCATTCCTTAAAAAGTTAAACGTAGAGTTACCATATGATCTAGCAATTTCACTCCTAGGTATCTATCCAAGAGAGTTAAAACATATGTCCACACAAAACTTTATACAAGGGCCGAGCCTGTGGCGCACTCGGGAGAGTGCGGTGCTGGGAGTGCAGCAGCGCTCCCGCCGCGGGTTCGGACCCTATATAGGGATGACCGGTGTGCTCACAGCGCTCACTGGCTGAGCGCGGTGCGGCCGGTCTCAAAAAGGACAAAAACCCCCCAAAAAAACAAATAAAACTTTATACAAGAATTTTCATAACAACATTATTCACAGTAACCAAAAAGTAGAAACAACCCAAATGTCCATCAAATGGTGAATGGATAAATAAAATGTAGTTGTCCCTCAGTATCTGCAGGATATAGGTTCTAGGACTTTCTGCAGATACCAAAATCTGTAGATGCTCAATATAAAATGGTACAGTATTTGCATATAACCTATACACATCCTCCCATATACCTTCAATTGTCTCTACATTACTTACAGTACCTAATACAATGGAAATGCTATGTAACAGCTGTTATACAGTATTGCTTTATTTTTTAAAAGATGACCAGTAAGGGGACCTTAACCGTTGGCTTGGTGTTGTCGCTCTCCCAAGTGAGCTAACTGGCCCAATCCCTACATAGGGATCTGAACCCATGGCCTTGGTGTTATCAGCACCACACTCTCCTGAGTGAGCCACGGGCCGGCCCAATTAAGGTTTTTTTTAAAAGATGACCAGTAAGGGGACCTTAACCGTTGGCTTGGTGTTGTCGCTCTCCCAAGTGAGCTAACTGGCCCAATCCCTACATAGGGATCTGAACCCGTGGCCTTGGTGTTATCAGCACCACACTCTCCTGAGTGAGCCACGGGCCGGCCCATATAGTATTGTTTTAAAATTGTATTTTTTTATTGTTTTTTTTTTCCTGAATATTTTTGATCTGCAGTTGTTTGCAGATATGGAACCCCACAGATGTGCAACCCAAGAATATGGAGGACAGACTGTACGAGAGTACTTCAAAAATTCATGGAAAATGGAATTAAAAGATAATATGACTCTCCATGAAGTTTTTGAAGACCCCTGGTATATTCATACAATAGAATATTATTTGTCAATAAAAAGAAGTTAAGTACTGATACATGCTACAACATGGATGAAATTTGAAAACGTTATGCTGTGTAAACAAAGCTAGTCATAAAAAGTCCATATATGGTATAATCCCATTTATATGAAATGTCCTGAACAGGCAAATCTGTAGAGATAGGAAGTAGACTGGTGGTTGCCAGCAGCTGAGGAGGGGTTGGAGAGATGACTAAGGGGTACAGGATTTCTTTCTGGGGTAGTGAAAATGTGCTAAAATTCATTATGGTGATGGAGGTACAATTCTGTAAGTATACTAAAAGCCAGTGAACTGTACATTTTAAATACACCAATTATATGACATGTGAATTATATCCCAATAAAGCTGTTTAAAAAAAAAAAGAATCTGTTGAAAGCTACCTCTCCTTTAAAAAATGCACCCATATACACATAAGCATAAGCTTGTATCTAAACAGAAAGATCAGTGACTCTCTTGAAGCCCATCTGTGAACCATACTCTAGGATAGTCACTGCCACTTCTTAAATCAATATATGATTATAGAGAAATTGCCTAAATAGAGCATCCAGAGTGGTCCTTTTAAAATGTATGTCAATTTCTGACTCTTCTCTGAAACTGCCAATCGCTTTCCATTTCACTCAAGTCAAACTCAAAATCCTTATAAAGTCTTGCACGCCCTACATGATCTGCCTCCCACCCCCTCCTGTCTCTTACCCCTCTTCTTCACTGTGGTCTTGTTACGCTGACCTTCCTGCTGTTCCTCCACAAAGTTATGAGTGCTTCATCCTCAGAGCCTCCACACTTGAATTAATTCCACTTCCTTTAAGTTCTTCACCTAAATATCCACATGGCTAGCTCCCTTTCTTCCTTCAAGGTCTCTGTTCCAATGTCACCTCTTCAGAGATGTTTTCTGTCTCCCCACATAAAACAGGACCCCCTATTACTCTATTCCCCATACTATGCTTTATTTTTCTTCAACTACTTACTGCCAGCTGATATATAATTTTTCTTTAATTGTCTTGCATTAGGATGTAAGCTCCTTGAGGGCTGAAAATTTGTGTTGATTATCATTTACCCCAGCTATCAGAACAATGCCTGGCATATAGAAAGCACCCAAATATTTTGTTAAATTAATAGGGAAACAACAAAGATCTTGTAATAAAGGAAATTTATGAGTCAAAAAGATGATACCTATATACAGAAAATACTGGGAATAATTGAGGGCAATACTTACTGCAGCACCAAACTTCTGCTGGAACTGATCAATGACTGTGTATGTCACCTCCTCTTCCTCTACAGAAAAAGGATGGCATTAGATACAGTTCTCTTCCTTGGCAATAAAATTGCTCTCCCACTAATTTTGGCCATATTCATAAACTAACTCCTACTCTATTGCAACTCAAATGTCTAATGGTATTTCATTATCACTAGCCTATCACACAGTGAATGCTAATTAGCATCCTGTTTGTCAATTGAGAACAAATAAAATCCTCACCAAGGATAATGCTACAAATTGAACTGCTTATTCATTTTCTGTGATAATATAGTAATGTTTCCTTCTTCATAGATTTATACCTTCAGTACTTTAAGACATGCAGTTTCTAGGGCCGGCCCGTGACTCACTTAGGAGAGTGTGGTACTGATAACACCAAGGCCACGGGTTCGGATCCCATATAGGGATGGCTGGTTAGCTAACTGGGTGAGCATAGCGCTGACAACACCAAGTCAAGGGTTAAGATCCCTTAACCGGTCATCTTTTTTAAAAAAAAAAAAAAAAAAAGACATGCACTTTTTAAAGAGCATGTTCATAATAAAAAATAACAGTTTAAAATAAGCGACTCCTGGAGATGGGCTAATACTCATACTTTTGGAATTCTCTGGGTCCTGACATTTAAATATTTTGACAAATTATGTAATTTTAAAAATTAGAGGCTGGATAGATCAATTGGTTAGAGCACGGTGCTGATAACATCAAGGTCCAGGGTTCAATCTCTGTACCAGCCAGCTGCCAAAACAAACAAATAAATAAAATAAAAATAAAAAATAAAAGCATAACATAACGTGACTTCCTCTTCATCTCCCAATCTCTTAAAGCTTTGAAGTGCCACAGGACACAGACCATGTTCCTTTTTTCTTTTCTATTTCACGCTCACTATCTTAGTGAACCCATATAGTCTCAAGGTTTTTAGTATCTTCTATAGGCTGGCTCCTGAATTTATCTCTCCATCTCAAACCTCTCTTCTCATCTCCAAGCTTTTATTCAAACTTAAGTGGACCAAAACTAAACTCCCCAACATATACCCCAAACCTTTTCTATTCATAGACTTTCCCATCTCACTTTAACAGCAATTCAATACTTTCAGGTACTCAGGCCAAAACCCCTGAAGTCACCTTTTTTTTTTAAGTACACATTTATGGAGTACAGAGTTGCCTATCAGAATCTGTGTACAGTACATGATGATCAAATCAATATTATTAACATGTTCATCATTACAAATCATAATTACTTTTTGTGTCCTTTACCTAATTACTCCGTATCCCCTCTTCTTCTCCCCCCTTTCCCACCTCTAGTAAACTATAGATCTGTTCTCTTTTTCTGAAAGTTCAATGTTTTATTATAGTCTTTCTTTCTTTGTTTCTTAGCTTCCACTTATTGATGAGGACATGTGGTATTTTTTTCTCTGTGCCCGGCTTGTTTCACTTAACATAATTTACTCCAAGCTCATCCATGTTGCTGCGAATGGCAGAATTTCATTCTTTTTTATGGCTCGGTAGTATTCCATCATGTATATATAACACATTTTCCTTATCCAGTTGTCTGTTGATGGACATTTAGGTTGATTCCATATCTTGGCTATTGTAAATAGAACTGTGATGAACATGGGAGTACAGGTATCCCCTCAACATGTTGATTTCCATTCCTTTGGGTATATACCCAGTAGTGGAATTGCTGAATCATATGGTAGTTCTATCTGTAGTTGTCTGAGAAACCGCCATACTGTTTTCCATAATGGCTGTGCTAATTTGCAGTCCCACCAATACTGTGGAAGAGTTCCCTTTTCTCCACATCCTCACCAGCATTTGTTATTCTCAGTCTTTATGATAATGGCCCATCTAGCTGGAGTGAGAGGATATCTCAATGTGGTTTTGATTTGCATTTCCCTGATGATTAGTGATGTTGAACATTTTTTCATGCACCTGTTGGCCATTTCTATGTCTTCCTTCAAAAAATATCTATTCGGCTCCTTTGCTCATTTTAAAATTGAATTATTATTTTTTTTACTGTGAAGTTATTTGAGTTCCTTGTACATTCTGGATATTAATCCTTGTCAAATATATGGTTTACAAATATTTTCTCTCATTCAGTAGGTTGACTTTTCATTCTGTTGATTGTTGCCTTTGCTGTGCAGAAGCTTTTTAGTTTGATATAATCCCATTTGTTCATTTTTTCTTTTGTTGCTTGTGCTTTTGGGGTCTTATTCATAAAGTCTTTGCCCAGTCCTACATCCTGAAGTGTTTCCCCTATGTTTTCTCCTAGGAGTTTTATAATTTTAGGTGTTATACTTAAGTCTTTAATCCATTTTGAGTTGATTTTGGTATACGGCAAGACGTATAGGTCTGGTTTCATTCTTCTACACAGAGATATCTAGTTTTCTCAGCACCATTTACTGAAGAGGCTATCTTTTCCCCGATATATGTTCTTGGCGCCTGTGTCAAAGATCGGTTGACTGTAAGTACCTGGGTTGATTTCTGGGTTCTCTATTCTGTTCCATTGAATTTGACAAAATTCTGCATCCTTTCATGATAAAGACCTTCAACAAATTAAGTATAGAAGGAAAATAACGCAATAAAAGCTATATATGACAAACCCACTGCCAACATCATCCTGAATGGGGAACAGCTGAAAGCTTTTCCTTTAAGAACAGGAACAAGACAAGGATGCCCACTCCTCCCACTCCTACTCAACACAGTATTGGTAGTATTAGCCAGAGCAATCAGGCAAGAGAAAGAAATAAAGGGCATCCAAACTAGAAAAGATGAAGTCAAATTGTCACTGTTTGCAGATGACTGATTCTACATATAGAAAAATCCATAACCTCTACCAAAAAACTCCTAGAGCTGATAAATTCAGTAAAGTTGCAGGATTCAAAATCAATACACAAAAATTAGTAGCTTTCTTATACACCAACAACAAACAAGCTGAAAAAGAAAGCAAGGCCATTTACAATAGCTACCAAAAGAAAAAAATACCTAGGAAAAAATTTAACCAAAGAGGTGGAAGATCTCTACAAGGAGAACTACAATATCCTGCTGAAAGAGATTAAAGAGGACACCAAAAGATGGAAAGATATTCCTTGTTCATGGACTAGAAGAATTAAAGTTGTGAAAATGTCCATACTACTCAAAGTGATCTACAGATTCAATGCAATCCCCATCAAAATACCAATGACAATCTTCACAGAAATACAAAAAACAGGGCTGGCCTGGTAGCTCAGTTGGTTACAGCACAGCCTTATAACACCAAGATCACAGGTTCTTTTTTTTTTTTTTTTTGTCCTTTTTGACATCGGCCGCACCGCGCTCAGCCAGTGAGCGCTGTGAGCGCACCGGTCATTCCTATATAGGATCCGAACCCCCAGTGGGAGCGCTGCTGCGCTCCCAGCGCCACACTCTCCTGAGTGCACCACGGGCTCGGCCCAAGATCACAGGTTCTGATCCCCATACTGGCCAGCTACCAAAAAAAAAAAAATACCAAACAAACAAAAACACAAAAGAAGAAATAGAAAAAACAATCCTAAAATTCATACAGAACAACAAAAGACCCCAAATAGCCAAAACAATCCTGAGCAAAAAAATAAATAAGTAAAACCAGAGGCATTACATTACCTAACTTCAAACTATTACAAAGCTACAGTAACTGAAGTCATCCTTGATTCCTCTCTACTCTCACACTCACATCTAATCTGTCAGGATATTCCGTGGGCTCCACCTTCAACATATATTCAGAATTCCACTACTTCTTACCAACCCTACTGCCACCATCAGGGTCCAAGCCACTGTATCCACTTGTCTTACCCACTAGTCTTAAATTATTTCAATAGTCTTCTAACTGTTATCCCTGTTTTTATCCTGCTCTCCTCTCATTATCTATACAGCATCCAGAGTGCTCTTGTTGAAAAAAAAAGTCAGATCATGTAACTCCTCTGGTCGAAACCATCCAATCCGACTGGCTGGTTAGCTTAGTTGGTTAAAGCATGGTGTTGATAACACCAAGATCAAGGGTTTGGATCCCTGCACCAGCCAGCCATTTAAAAAATATTAAGGAAAAAGACCCCTCCAACAGGAAATTGAAGTAAAAAAGTATTATTTATAATAGTATAAAAATATAAAATACTTAGGTATTAATATGACAAAAGATGTGAATATATACACTGAGAACTACAAAACACTATTGAGAAATGAAAGAAAATTTAAACAAATGAAGAGATATACCAGTTTCATAGATTAGAACGAGTACTCAATATTATTAAAATGCCAATATTCTCTAAACTTATCTGTATATTCAATGCAATCCCTATCAATATTCCAGGGAAGGAAGGAAGGAAGGAAGGAAAAAAAAGAACAATCATAATAATATGTTGAACTTTCAGGAGAGAACAGAACTGTGGGTACTAGCGGCAAGAAAGGGGGAGGGAGAGAGGGAATAGCAAGAAATGGGATAATAGACACAAAACAACTAGTTAGGAAAAATACATTTTATTGATGTGCAGTGGAGCTGGGCACCTATAATTAACATTAATTTACTGCATGTTATCAAATGACTAGAAGAGATGAGATTCAATATCAACACAAAGAAATGATTACGTTCCCTAATGATGAATATGCTAATTATCCTGACTTGATCATCACACATTGTATACAGGTATTGATATTTGACTCTGTACCCCACAAATATGTAAATCAATTATATTTCAATAAAATAAAAACATTAAAAAAACAAAAAAAACCCTCAAAATAAGTCTGAAAGAGAACAAAGTTGGAGGACTAACACTATCTGATTTCAAGATTTATCATAAATTGACAGTAATCAAAACAGCCTATATTGGTGTAAAGAGAAAAATAGATCAATGAAACAAATAGTCCAAAAATAAACCTACGAACATACAGATAACTGATTTTTTTTTTTTTTTTGGTCCTTTTTGGAGACTGGCCACACCATGCTCAGCCAGTGAGCGTTGTGAGCGCACCAGTCATCCCTATATAGGATCCGAACCCATGGCGGGAGCGCTGCTGCACTCCCAGCGCCGCACTCTCCCAAGTGTGCCGCGGGCTCGGCCCCAGATAACTGATTTTTGATAAAGGTGCAAAGGCAATTGAGTAGAGAAAGTACAGTATTTTCAACAAATGGTGGTAGAACAATTGGATATACATATTAAAAGAAAGAAAGAAAGAAAAGAAAAGGCTGGCCAATTAGCTCAGTTGATTTGAGCATGGTGCTGATAACAACAAAGTCCAGGGTTCAATCCCTGTACCGGCAAGCTTCCAAAAAAAAAAAAAAAAGACCCTTGATCCATACCTCACATATCATAGATAAAAATTAACTCAAAATGAAATAAAACCTAGGGCCGGCCCGGTGGCGCACTGGATAGTGCGCCGCTTGGGAAGCGTGGCGGCGCTCCCGCCCGAGGGTTCGGATCCCACATACAGACCGGTTCCCGCTCACTGGCTGAGTGAGGCGTGGGAGCAACACCGAGGGTTGCAATCCCATTGCCGGTCCCTGGTCCGGTACGGGTGCAACACTGAGGGTTGCGATCCGTTGCCGGACACGGAAAAAAGACAAAAGACAAAAAAAAAAAAAAAAAAATGAAATAAAACCTAATAAATATTATTTATTAAATAATAAAAACCTAAAACTATGAAACATCTAGAAGAAAACAGAAGATGTTAATTAAAAAAAGAGAAAAGAAAAGAAAATCTTTGTGACTCTGAGTTAGGCAAAGATTTCTTAAGATATAACACCAAAAGTATAATCCATAAATGAAAAAAAAAAACTGGATAAATTGGACTTCAACAAAATTAAAAACGTCTGCTCTTTGAAAGATATTTTAAGAGAATGAAAAGACAAACCACAGACTTGGAGAAAATATTTCCAAAGAACGTATGTGATAAAAGACTTGTATCAAGAATAAAGAAATCCCAAAACTAAACGACAATCCAATAAGGAAATTGGAAAAGATATGCCAATTTCATAAAAGATATTTAGATGGTAAACAAACATGTGAAAAGATCCTCAACATCTTTAGTCATTAGGGAAATGCAAATTAAAACTACAAGGAGATAATATTACATATTTATTAGAATGGCTAAAGTTTTGTTTTATGTTTTTAATGAAAAAACAAAAAAACCTCCAATCACTTCTCTCACTGAAATTTCTCACTCAAATATTCAATAAACAAATAAATCATGATATTTTAATTCAGAGCCTAGAAGCAATGGCCCAGCTGAGTATTCCATATAGAATATTGATTGAGTTAAGTCAAATCTAAAGAGTTCTGAACCACGATAAAGATAGCCTAGAAAATTCAGAGCGCTAGTACTCACCTGATGGGCTATACTTGAAGTCATTCAGCATAGAGGTTGTTGGTGTCTTCGGGGCAGGAGAAGCAGGCTCACATTCATTTACACTTTTGTCATTCATTTTATCCATCCTGGTTCTTTCCATATTTAGACTATCCTTACAAAAAACAACACTCAGGTGAACTTGTTCTTTGTTGCTGATACCATACACAGATTTTGCCACACAGTAATGTTAAGAACTGTGGAACTTCATTAAATAGAGGACCCATTCATCCACTGCTTACATTGACTTGAGGATGCTATCTAAAGATGGAAGAAAACATCCACACATATTTCTTCTCATTTCTATTTCCTTAGGCTATGTTAGGAATCAAGCAACTAGTGAATTAGAGTTGAGGCATTCTACCCTGATGTGCACATTTGGGAAACATCATAATTTAAAAAATTATTCCATCATACCTAACAGAAGATGCCTTTTCTCTCACTGCACCTTGTTCCACTTCATCTAGTAGTTCCACTGTAAAATAACCAAAAGGCTTCCAATAGAATCTCCAATCTGCAAGCAATTAACCACACCCCAACCCCAAACACCCAGTCTGACTTTGTAATGCAAATAGTAATTGGAAATGAAATGTTAGCCCATAGAGGCCTTTACTGGCCAGCAATAAATAGAGCAGAAAACCCTACCAAAAGTACTGAAGATTCCCACTATTATGTTCCTACATAGCTTCTTGGTTATTTAGCAAGAAGCTTCTTGGTTATTTAGCAGGATTAGGAACCTCTGTATATGATCTCTTTACCCTTTTTGTTCAGGGTGCCTTTATGGTCATTCGCACTGGTTCTACAGATTTCTTTCCCACTCATCCCAATCCTACTGTACCTTCCCTCACACTATTTATGTTTGAGGATTTTCTCTTAAATCATTCATAGATTTGTCTTTGCCACTGTCACAGGCTGGCACATTAATAGTTCAGTGACATGAAAGGTAATGAAAGCTAGAGTGGAAATCCCCAAAGAATTACAAGAGAAACATTCCATGGAGATTCTGAAATCACTTATTTTTAACTTAATTGTATAGGAAACGTAGGTAAATATTGTATTTCATTAATTTTAAGATGCACATTTTAAACAGCTCTGAAATTGGATGAGATTTACAATAAAGGTGCAGCCAGTTTAATTGGCAGCTTGTTTTTCTTTCTTAGGGTGCACAAAGTAATAGTGTGTCTTATAAATTAATGGCATCTAATTCAATGAAGTACATTTAGGTAGTTTTCAGGAAAAAGCCTCTCAGAGGGCCACTACGTTTCAAATGTCTCTTTTCCCTGCACTATCTAGAAGTGTTGAGTATGGGGCAGAGAAAAGTGAAATTCACTAAATATGTTGATTAACCATTATTATCCTTCATCTTGATAATTCTTATTCAAGGTCCTTTTCAGGGAGACCCCTCCATGGCTGATTGGGCCACAGGGCAAAGAAGGAGAGGACCATCCTTTGAGCTTAAAAATTATGAACAAAGGCCAAGTCCTGGGAAAGAATGAGGAGATGAATTCCATGTGTACAGATCACAAGCTGGTCAGAGGTCAGCCGCCTTGTGCATTAGGGAGATGTTAGTAGTTATTCCTTCACTTCTCTCTACATACCCATCTACGGCCTAGCTTTGTTTTGGTTCAGAGCTCTGCTCTACTGCATAATAGCTAAAACACAATTAAGAATTCTACTGTTACCACCACCACCATCACCATTATAAAAAAGTGTTCAAGGGACAAACATCATTTATAGTAGCATACTCTGTGAGAAAAGACTGTTAGATAGCTGTCCAGACTTGTCTAGCTTGAAGTAGCTCTGGATTGGCAATCATTAATTTGGTGACATTTTCATCTCTTCTTAAATTCTACTTTTCTCACAAAGCAAAGCAATCTTTCAAGCAGTAGCAAACTCTTGTTTACAGGAGTCCTCTCCTCAGATTTGCCCCTGCTGTGAGAAATACACAGCCCTAAGAGGTCCCAGAGCTGCCATTCCTCTGATCCCTCCACCCCAGACTGATCTTTACCCCTCCTGGGAGCAGAAAAGTTTCTGAGTCCTTGAAAGCAAGAACATGTCTAGCTCCCAATCCCTTTCTCTTATCCTATGTGACTTATCTGAAGCACACTGACCAGATGATATTCTATAGCTACTCTTTCAGGCAAATAATTGGACCTACTCTTGCTAAATGTCTTTTGCTAGCAGAAATAAAGAAGAGGTTGCTTCCTGCAATTCCAAAATCCTAAAAGCTCTGGAAACTAAAATTTTGTTGTAACTCTTTTGGCGGTAAAACCTAACCTGAAATGTTATTTATAGTCCTACTTTACTACATTTAGACTGATTATCCGCCCATTTCTCTGATTTCTCTGGAGAAATGTGCTGTTTTACAGAATGCTGCCCAGATCGTCTTGAAGCATTATGTAATATGAACAGAATATATCCTGTGTTACATTTTCCAAAAATCCAAAACAATTCTAGATTTTGAGACATTTGGCCCCAAGGTTTCAGATAAGAGATTGGGAATAGATTGTGGACCTGTAGTGTTTAGCTTGCTGAGCAAGACAATCCCTTTCTGTTCAGGTCTGACTCTGTCTGCTGGCCGAATCTCTAGTGATGAGCACCAGCAGACTTCACATTGTAAAACCAAAATTATTACAATTCTGTAAGACTATTCTGCTCATAGAGTACCCATCAAAACAGTAAGAGAAGGGTCAATTCTCAAATATCAACTTTAAAAGTTTACAAAGGCAAGACAACACCTCATTTTTTTAAAATAGTGGAATGAGGCACAGCAGTGAGTCTACCACGAATGTAAATACCAACACCAGCCTTTAGGGAACAAGAAACTCACCATTCACAATCTCATGCCCAAAAAACATCTTCACTCCTGGGACACTTCGACCCGTCTCCACATTCTTCACTGTTATAGAAAACAATTCATTTGATTAATAAAAAATAATATTTTAATATTTTACTAAGACCATAAGAAAACACGATGCCTATCTAAAGTGCTCACATCTGAGTTTTATAAAAATCCCCAAATTATTTTCCCTAAGGAATAAAGAGTCAATAATAAATCACAAAGCTACAGCCCTGAAACAAGTAGTTTAAAGAACAGCATAAACCCCAGAATGGTCCAAGAGAAGCTAAAAAGGGCAGCAATAGTCCACTGAATTTAAAATTCTCCCAAGCATATTTTAAGGCCAATGGGGCTAAGGACTATCTGTTCATTATATTTCTATTTATTTTTACTCCACCTAACTCCAGAAAAAAAATTTAAGGCAGCTGACTACTTCTAGAGTCCACACCCTGCTTCATGTCATGCTCAAAAATATCAGAAAGGACAATAATCCAACTTATGGCTCTTCTGTGAGTAGGTAAGGGAGTTAGGAGAAATTTACATGTCATGTCTACAATATGCTGTCATTTTTCTAGATGGAAGTACTCATAGAAGCTATTTCCACACCTCTCAGCAATCCAGTTAACTGAGTCCCATCCTCACTATTCCACTGAATATATTCTCATTGAAGTCAAAGATTACCCAATGTCTATTTATCAAATCCAAAAAAAAGGTTCTGCAGTCTCATCTTACTTGGCTCTCATGCAGTCTTTGACAATACCATTCTCTCCTTTCTTCTTTGGTTTACAGGACATTCTTTGAGTTTAGTTCTTTTCCAACTAATTACCTAGAGCTACGTACTGAACACCCATGCCAAGCCAGGCACCATGCGACTTGCCTACATTCAGTTCTCCAATAACATAATGAGGCAGGCATTTTATTATCTCCACCTCTCCTTGCCTCTTACACATTGTTGGCCCCCAGGGTTAGGTCCTGCATCCGCATCCTTTTTCCTTCTCCTGTTTTTTTTTTTTGTTGGCTGCTGGCTGGTCTGGGGAACTGAAACCTTGACCTCAGTGTTACAAGGTTGTGGTCTAACCAATTGAGCTACCAGCCATCCCCTTTTTCCTTCTCCTTGAATGACCATATTTACTTCCTAGTTGTCCTGACACCCATTATTTCTCCAGCATGGACTATTCCTCCGTGTTCTACTCACATTTTCAGCTGACTATATCACAATTACTTTAAATTTTTCAAACTGAAATAATCTTTTTCCACCAACCAAAAAACCTGCTCCTCTTGCCATTTCTATCAGTTAGTAACAGTATTATACACCTAATATTTTGAGTCATAAATGTAAGAGTAATTTTACATTGTTTTTTGCTTATTATCTAATTTATTAGTAGGTTATTTATCCCATCTCCCTAAGTATTTCTAGAATCTACCTTCTCTTCTCTATTACTTGCCATGCCTTAGCTCAGGCCCCATCACTTACCCTTGTGTCCCTTGATTGTCTAAGTATTCCATCTTTCCTCCTGCCTCTGTAGTTTCTCCCTACTTCAGTCCTTCCTTCATACCACTGTCATAGTAATATCATTCTCTGCTATGTCCAAATAGTACATAGGATTAGTAAGCAAGTGTAAAGAAATATGTTCAACCTCTTTAAGAATTTTTTTTAAATGCCAAAATGAAATATCACTTTTTGCCTATAAAACTAGCAAAAAATTAAGGAAAGATACACAACAGAGTTTTTAAAAAAATCCAATGCTGGATTATTTACTGTAATTAACTCACACATTACTAATAGCAAAGTAAAAAGGCACAACTCTTTTGAAAAGTTATTTGGAAAAAGGCATCAAAAACATTCAAAATATGTATAATGTTTACTTAGTAACTCCACTTCTAGGAGCTATCCCTGAGAAAACAGTTATACCTCCAAGTATAACAAAAATTTTTAAGCTTTTGGCTTTAAAATGTCTAGTCATTAAACTGAAGTTTTAAATAACGAGAAAATGCTTGTTGTAGTGTTAACTAAAAATAAGTATATATGATATACCTAATTTATTATGTCAACTTATATAATCTGAGTACAGTTATTAAAAATTAGAGACAAATACACCAAAGTATTTCACCTGGACTGAATGCTTGTGGAACAAGCTTGTGGCATTTACTGTTCTACTTAATGCCATTTATTCAGGTTGGCAACATGCCCAGTCTCCCCTGTAGATAGAGGTGGCCTATTGGACTTCAAGGCACCGCTTCAAGAGGACTGACTCAGCTGGAAGGAATACTTCTTTTCTCCTTTGTTTTTCCTTGTCCTGTCTGTAACTCCACCAGCTATCATATAACCCTGAGGTTGACCTTGAAGCCCTGTGCTAAGGATGGTGGAACAGAAAGATGAAGAATCCTGGATCCCTGCTGACTTTTGGGAGAGTCACATAAGCCCTGCGCTGCCTGCCTTCTCTAATATGAGAGAATAAACTCATAATGTGCTTAAATCACTGGAGGGAATCTGTTTCTAGCAGCTGAGCGTGGTTCCTGACACCGCATTAAAATTTTTAGGCAACTAACCTGAAAATTCATATGTCTCCCACTTAAAAATCATTCAGATTGTTCCTCACTGCTTTCAGGATAGTGTCCAAATGCTGGTCTGTAAGGTCCTTCCGATTTGTCCCACACCTCTCCATCCTTATCTCTCATATCCTCACACTGAAATTTACTTAGGTTTTCTGAATGCAGGAAGTTTTCATCTCTCTACGCATTTGTACATACTGCTACTTTTACTTAGAACAATGGTCCTCTCTAAGTGTGGCTCCAAAGCACAGCATCACCTGGAAACTTGCTAGAAATGCAAATTCTTGGGCCCCATCCCAGACCTTAAGGATCAAAACTCTTAGAGTGGGGTCTGGCAATTTGTGTTTTAAGTTTTCCAGATGAAGTCTGAGAACCTCTGACTTAAAACAGCCTTCTCTTCTTTTCCTATTGTTAACTCCTACTCATCCAGATGCAGTTCTGCCATCACTTCCTCCTAAAGGAGCCTTCCCCACTTTCCTAACCCCCATGTAAATTAGCTAAACCTTCATGTTTCCATAGTATCTTGTGTGTCCTTCTGTCAGAGAGGATATCACACTCCATTATACTTGTCTACCTGTTTATATGTTTCCTTAACACACTAAGTTTTTGAGGATAGGACCATGTTATTCCTACCTGTAGCCCTAGTACCAAGTGCTGTGCCTGGGATATGAAACAATCAATAAATGATTATTGAATGAATTAACATTGCAAAAGCCTGCTACAGCTCCATCCTAGCCCACAAATGCCTATTTTAACTCAAAATATGGCTTAACAATAACACTAATCTCTCAAATGCCATTTACACATGTTTCAATTGTGAACTTGAAACTTATCATG
This sequence comes from Galeopterus variegatus, assembly GCF_000696425.1. Classification (NCBI taxonomy): domain Eukaryota; kingdom Metazoa; phylum Chordata; class Mammalia; order Dermoptera; family Cynocephalidae; genus Galeopterus; species Galeopterus variegatus. Next base: position 1,002,126 of record NW_007726230.1, on the reverse strand, counting down.
CTAGGAAAACAACTACCCTAGCAACTCAATATTCTAGCTAAATAAAAGCTATAGGGGCCAGCCCATGGCTCACTTGGGAGAGTGTGGTGCTGATAACGCCAAGGCCATGGGTTTGGATCCCTATATAGGGATGGCCGGTTCACTCACTTAGGAGAGTGTGGTGCTGACAACACCAAGTCAAGGGTTAAGATCCCCTTACTGGCCATCTTTTAAAAACAAAAACAAAAACAAAAAACCTCTATATTGGAGCTTCTGGGTTGGCGAACACATGGAAGTGCTGGGAGGGTGGCAGCACCTGTGCCAGGAGAAGGCATGGAAATTCTGCATCCCCTCCCCTATACTTTGCCCTATGCATCTCTTCAATTTGGCTGTGCCTGAATTGTATCTTTTATCATAAGCTGGAATTGAAGCTGGCAAGTGTAGAGGCTATCTTGTGACCATGGAGATGACAGATGATCGCTGAGGTGGCAGAGCAGGAGCACAAGGCACCAGGTCCCTGAAAGTGTCCTTTAGTAACTGTACCATTCTCCAGCAGCCTACATTTGGATTTCTTTTTGCAGGAAAAAAAATAACCCCTTACTGTCTTTGTGAATTTGTCTGTTGCAGCCAAAAGCAATTCTAACTGAGTGGTTATTTTTAATTTCAAGATGCTTATGGAGAGAAACTAAAAAAGTACCCAATTTAAAAAACACTCTATATATTGAAAATTTCTGCTATCATGTCAAGATAAGTATAGAAGTGGGGGCAAACCAGCACATGCAGCCACATTGTTCTGTTACGGGAAAATAGTACTTTAACCTTCCTCTCACTCCTTTCCTAAAATGGGAATGTCACCCTCTCAGTTGCTAATGGAGTCCAAAGCCATCACCCAAACTCAGCCACTAGGCAGAAGATTATGAGAAATAGAACGAGACCTTTCTTTAGGACAACAATCTTGTTAGAGTCCACATGCTGAAGCACACCTTCGAAGATGCCACAAACCAATGTGAGTTTCACCCTTCTCCACAAAATGTGATTGAGGAAATGATAGTCACTGCTGGGATCCATGCTATTTGATTCTAAAAGTCGTCTTCAAATAATCTTCTTTAAGCATCCAAACACTTGAAAATTAATAAAGAGATCTATAATTTTAAAAGATTTTGGGGGGTTATTTTCTCTTTCCCCATACCTGTAAAGGAAAAGAAGAAAAATATGAGTAATTCAATTTTGTTCATCTTTTTAGAATAAAGATGAAAAAGATTATTGCAAGCACCAATCCTAATTCACACAAGGGAAACTGAAAACCATAAGACTTCAGGCAAGATATGCTTGGATTCTTTGTCTATAAAATGAGAATAAATATCACCTTTCATTCCTTAGCTAAACAGAACAAGTGAAATATTTAGAGGCTTTCTAATGGTACACATATATTGTTTTAACAACAACAACAACAAAGAAAAACAAAAAGAACAGATTAAAAAAATAGACATAGGCAAAAATACTTGCCAACACATGCTGCAATAAATTGTTTACCCAGAAATGTCTGGAATGTAGCCTCTTCTGGATTAATAACATTGACATGGTTACCAATCAAAGCATAACTGACGAAGGACTATCACAATTCATGCATTAACAATCCACCTGCCATGATGTCACTGCAAAGGCCATTCCATGCCACCTTGGCCACAGCTCAAGGCTGGGCTACTGTAGTGTCACCAACCAGTCATGTGCAGCCTGACAGAGCAAACTACCACATGCCACACACTCATTTTGTAAAAATGATGCAGCTCATTATAAAGAATCACATCCATGCATAAACATACAAAAAAAATTCTACCCTGTAGAAATAACTATCATTAATAGTAGATATTGTTACATTCTTTAGTGTAATATGTAACTTAAAAGATGAATCCTTTTTTAAAAAATATCTTTTAGAACAATTCTGTTATTGGGTGATCTTGTATTTGGGTCTCTAGATAAGTGTTCCTCTATGGTGGTTTAAATTTATCTATCAATCATCTATCTATCTATCAATCATCTATCTATCATCCATCTATCTATCTATCTATCTATCTATCTATCTATCTATCTATCTATCTAAAGATGACCGGTAATGGGATCTTAACCCTTGACTTGGTGTTGTCAGCACCATGCTATCCCAAGTGAGCCACGGGCCGGCCCTGGTGGTTTAAATTTAAAAGCTGCTTGCCTTTGCCACACTTTGAAAATTCAACCAGTGAATTTTGTAATTTAGTCTATAAAACATTGATGAAATAACTAGAGCCTAATTCAACTAGGAAGAAGGTGAGAAGTTACATAGCATTTTTAGCTGGATAAATACACTATATTTTTATATTTTAAGGTCTATCAAGTGCTTTCACAAATATTTGATACAACGACCATAAGCCAATCAACGGAGGAGGAAACTGAGGCTTAGAGATCTAAGACACATGCCCAAAGTCACATAGCTAGAAGGTAATAGAACCTGAACTAAAACCAGGCCCATAGTGGAGGATGTTTGTGGTCTAATGCAAGATCAAGCATGATGCATCCAAAGAGAACATAAATCACTAGAGAGCCTGAGAAAACCATTCTTTTTTTTTTTTTTTTTTAAAAGATGACCGGTAAGGGGATCTCAACCCTTGGCTTGGTGTTGTCAGCACCACGCTCAGCCAGTGAGCAAACCGGCCATCCCTATATAGGATCCGAACCCGTGGCCTTGGTGTTATCAGCACCGCACTCTACTGAGTGAGCCACGGGACGGCCGGAGAAAACCATTCTTTGTTCAAGTTAATCCAACAGGCTAGAGGGGAATTTTTTTTCCCCCTTTTTTGTCTTTTTTCGTGACCGGCAACGGTATCGCAACCCTTGGCGTTGCCCCCGCACCTCGCTCAGCCAGTGAGCAGCCGGTCTGTATGTTGGATCCAAACCCTCCCCGGAAGCCCCGCTGCGCTTCCCAAGCGGCTCACTGTAGCAGTGCGCCACCGGGCCGCCCTAGAGGGGAATTTTTACAGAAACAAGAGGACATAAAACTGGGGAAAAAACAGTCCTTAATGGAGCCAAAAATTAACTTACATTTTAATTTTCTCCAAGAGAGAAAAGTTTGTGAATTGTTTGGAAAATCGGGAAATTTAAAAAAAACGTTAAGAGAGACAGAGAGAGAAAAAAAAGAAAGAAACGTTAAAGTAAATCAGAAAAAAAATATTAACACGAAGCAAAGAAACCTTTGATCAGAGACTGGAAAGCTTCAAATGGTAAGATTCAAGATTGGGAAGGAAAAAATAAGGTCGGTGGGCCGAGCCTGTGGCGCACTGGGGAGAGTGCGGCGCTGTGTCTATGTTCTCCAGTAAAAATTATAGTACTCAGGGCCGACCCTGTGGCGCACTCGGGAGAATGCAGCCCTGAGAGCGCAGCAGTGCTCCCGCCAGTGGGTTCGGGTCCTATATAGGGATGGCCGGTGGTGCGGCCGGTCAAAAAAAAAAAAAAAAAAAAAGGACAAAATAAGGTCGGGATCAAGAGATGGGCGTCAAGGCAGACTGAGAAAAGGGACAGTCATGTCGCTGACATCAAGGTTCTCCTACCACACCCGTATTCGCAAAATATAAAGCAGCCCCCCTCTCTTCTTAAACAGGTATAATAACATCACTAGGTCAGACAAAAGGTCAATCATGAAAAAAACTCGGTGAGACTACAGAACCTCAGCCGGCAGAGAACCCATGGGGTGTCAGGCTAAGCCCTAGGAAAAGTTTAAAACTAGTAACCTAAGTTGATTTGGGAAAGCTCGCTAAAAGAGCGTCCTAGTCCTTCGGTACTAAGTGATAGTGGTCAGAATTTGGTTCTTCCTCCCATGCATGTCTCGAACCGGTTCTGAACAAAGAAGGGTGAACAGCTAAGGCAGCTGAAGCCACACGAAAAGAACTGGTTCCCCCGACAGTCCACTCATTTAACAGGTAGCTTTAACGTTTTTCAACGACAACAAAAAAAGCAAGAATATGCCATAAGAATAAAATGCAAAATTCCTCATTTTTAAGACAAAATAAGAAACTTCAAATAAACGGCTTGCCATACGCTAGGAATTCACTCTCCTCCACCGTTAGGGTTTTTGGGTTTTTTCCCCCCAAAGGTTTGGGAAAGCCGGATCCTAATTTCGGCCAAATGGTGACTTCCTCGAGCTTCAGTCTGGAACTGAAATACAGAGACTTCTGTTAAGAAATCCTGGAGCTCTCCAAGCCAGCGGAGGTGGTTATCAAAGCACCGTACCGAAAGCAAACTGAAGAGAAGTACGCAGCACCCAACACAAACCGCAGCGCGGACGCGTGCCGGGCAGAAAGTCGAGTCTCGGCTGCTTCCCGAGGAGCCAATCAGCGCGCGGCCCCGAGGGCGGCTCTCCAGCGCCCCCCGCGGTCGGGAGGAGAGAGGACCGCCCAGGAAAGGTGAAGAGGTGCGATTCCCGGCATGCAGTTCCCAGGGGACACACCCTGGGATCCCCCACGCGAGGTTTTGTCTGTCTTTATTGCTCTCCTTTCAGTCCGTGCTACCGGTACGGTGGTATTCCTAGAGTCCTGTGTGAAACGAGTTAGCTACGCTGCCTGCCTCAGGTTAGTTTGCTGTAAAACATTGGGTCGATGGAGTTGCCCTTTTAATTGCAGTCCCTAGTGCCAGAGTAGCATCGCCCCTTTAAGGCCGGTGGCAGCGGCGGTTCCGGGGGCGGGGCCCGTCTCCCCGGGAGTCCGGCAGGCGCTGGGCTGATTCATTCTGGGTTGGAACTGGGAGCGCTCAAGTCTGCTCCTGCGCAGGCCGTAGCCTCGCTCCTGATTGGCTGATCCCCGGGGCCTCCCCCTCCCGCCGCACCACCCCTGGGTTCCCTCCCGGGTCCGCAGTAGAAACACTGCCCTCTCCCTTCTTGACCCCTGTTCCTTCCTCCGCTCCTTCCTTTCCTCCCGCCGCCGTCGCTTCAGGCGCCGCTGTTCCCGGAGGATCTCCCAGCACAGTGATGGGGTCTCGGGCCTCCACGTTACTGCGCGACGAAGAGCTCGAGGAGATCAAGAAGGAGACCGGCTGTGAGTTAGGATTTGGGGTGGGAAGGCGGCCGGGACCTCCTCTGGCCTCAGGATCGAGGGCGGCTGTCGCTGAGGTCTGGAGCTGGGGTGTCTGAGATTGGGAGGTCCTGGGCAGCCTCCAGCGCTGGAGCTTCGGAGGACCGAGAGGTGGAGGACCTGTTCTAGCTGTAGCTTCCTGGAGCGGGGCTCTGGCTCTGTGTCTTTCCCCTCAAAGATCACCCGTAGAGCGCGGACACCCCTGTTTTCTCCACACAGACCCCCACCCCCGTCCGTGAACTCCTTTCCTTTATTTTTCCTCGAAGCATCCTTCCCTATGAAGAGGCTGCCTGAATAGTAGATAAAGCCCCAGAAGCAAATTCGGGAACTCTGGATGGATCCCGTAGAAAACATAATCCGGTCCTGTGACGTTTCTGGGCAAGGACAGTTGTCAGTGGTTTTAACACTGACAACTGTGGGAAATCACAAACAAGTTCTTGCCACAAAAAGATAAACCCAGAAAGCAAGACCATGTACTAAGGCTTTGGAAGACGTGACCTGGTGACTCGAGACTTCTAAACAATCAGGGGTCTGAGATTGTGAGACTTCTTTCAATCTGCGCTTTTGGAGAAAAAGTATGGATACTGTGACGACCAGTTTTTTACTGACACTGAGGGTTCTTGCTGTACTAATTTCATATATATCGATTTCTACTAGGCTGTTGTACTTTATGCAGTCGCTATTGAAATTGAATGTGCTCCCAAAATCTCAGTGTGAATTATACTAGGAACTGATTTTTTGTAGTCCAGTCTCTTCCTCATTAGCCTGAGCAAAGGAACAACAGAACTCTGGAAATTCAGAAGCTCTGTAAAACACCATCATACATTTGAACAGCCCTTGATAATGCAATGTATGATACAATGGTGTTGATGCATACGGTATTTTCTCTTCTCAGTAATCCTTTATTCCTCTTGTTGAGTTATGTAAGCATCTGAGCTCTGTCTCTTCATGACTCCTGTCTTGATAACGATGTGATCAGTAAGTAACTCAGTGGCCCATATGCAGATAATACTGAGGAGTGCTGGAGGAACTAAAGAATTACTCACCCATTGGAGGCCTGGGATAGATTAAATGCTGTCCTGTGCATTCTGGCAAATTCATCCTTCTAGAATCATCAAGCTGGAAGAGATGTTATCTTTTTTTTTTTTTTTTTAAAGATGACCGGTAAGGCGATCTTAACCCTACCACCCACCCACAAATTACCGTTGCTAACATTTGTTAGTTTGTCAGCACCACGCTCACCCAGTGAGCAACCGGCCATCCCTATATGGGATCCGAACCCGTGGCCTTGGTGTTATCAGCACCGCACTCTCCCGAGTGAGCCACAGGCCGGCCCCAAACTCTCCTCTTCTTAGGTGCATTTGTAATGCAGTTCTTCTATAATAAATGTACATTGTATAACGGGTGACTTGAGGAGACAAACTGTCACTTCATTTTTGCAACTTCAGTACCTAGAATGGTATCTACCTCAAAGGCATATTACCATGCTAATGTGAATTTGAATCTGAAATTAGCCCCAAATCCAAAAATTTCAAAGTAAAGCCTCTGTGACAAAACTAATCCCTCTTCTCACCAGAAAATGTGACAATATTATCGGTAATAACAACACTTTTCATTTCTTGAGAACTTCATATGTGCCTGGCCCTGTCTTGGAAATTTACATATATTATCCTTAATCCTCAAAATAACTTTATATTTCTTTAAATACTGTATCTTATCATATCTGATAAGATCAGATCCACTGATTACAGGAAACACCATAATTATATATGACCAAAAAAAGGGAAGAAATGCTGAAAACTAAATTATGATACAGGATTTAAGAGGTAAGAAAGGATTCTTAAGTTTTAGGGTTTTTTTGGTTTGTTTTCATTCTTAGAATTTTTATTTTATTCTTACCAAAAAAGCTCTTTTAAACTCATTCTGACATTAAAGTAACAACAACATGAACAAAATAGTTTACAAAGTCCTCAGGAGCGAAGGCACAGACATCTACATAAAAAATGACACAATTAACACCAATTACAAAATGCCATTTAATTTAAGATACTTTAAAATGTGAGGGGGAAAAAAAGGCACTTTAGAATCTTTGAAATATGAAATTTTCTTGAGAGGTTAAATAATCTGCTCTGTGGGTTACACGGCTAATAATCGAGATCTTGGGATCTGAACCCAAAGTGGACTCTAAAGCCTTTTTAAATCATGTTATGCTATCTCCTGCTCTACTTGAAATTTCCTTCCTTTATCTAATTATCAATCAGGGCACTAAACCGTTATTAAAAATCAAAAGCAAGCAAACAGAAAGAAAAATAAGAACAATTACTTGATATACGTATATAAAGTTATTTTTATTTATAGGAGNCCGTGGCCTTGGTGTTATCAGCACCGCACTCTCCCGAGTGAGCCACAGGCCGGCCCCTGGAAGAGATGTTATCTAATCGCACCCCTTGTCAGATTGGTTTTCTTCTTTCAGCATATAGCCCATAAGCCTCTCCATAAAGACCTTTAACGATGATGGCCTCACCACCTACCAAAGCAGTCCTTTTCACGATTTTGAATGAATGACAGAAAATAGTTCGCTATTTATAATTTGCAGTACTTGTTTGACCTCTTGACTGTATAGTCATTTTATGGCTTACTCTGATTGCAGTAGTAGAAATATAGGCAGTTTGGATTCAGCAAGCATTTTATTATATTTTGTGGCCGTTACCTCTGTCCACACTTGTAAATATAATAACTACTTCAGGTCTAGGGTGACACCCAAATTAAAACATTCCTGCTTAAAATAAAGAGTCACTGAAGTGGTTAGAGCATGGTGTTATAACACCGAGGTCAAGGGCTCAGATCCCCGTACAGGCCAGCCGCCAAAAAAAAGAGTCATAATGAGGAAGTGTAAGCCAAAGTGAGTATGGGAAAAGCTATTTTTGCCTCAAAATGAAGGAAGCTGTAATCCCATCCTGGTTTATTTACATTTGATCAAATGAAAAGGGCCTTGGGTTGCTATAGGACTTGGGTTATTTTACCATGTAACTTGTGGACACACAGAACTAAGAACTCAAGGAAGAGCTGTTTTCCCTCTCTCCAAAGAGTGAATCAAGCACGAGGGAGCTTCTCAACCGCAACCAGTGCAAAAGTATGTATTGAGCCTGAAAGCCCAGTGAGACAAATACTTACTGTAATTTTGCAGTGCTTGTTCAGTATTGTGCTTGGTACTCAGAGCAGATTGTGACAAAAGACACCCACAACCTGGTTGGGAGATAGGCCCAAGAGAGTTGTGATTAGCATTATGAAATAAGGAAGCTGAAATTGTGTGGCACCCACCTTCAGAGCTCAGGGAAGAGAGTCCTTGTGGGCTGGCCTTGTAGAGGACAGGAATTGGGCTTTGATGCATGCATGAAGGGATTAGATTTGTATCAATTAACCAAGGGCATTTTGGGTGGCTTCCAGGAGCAATCCAGACTGCTACAAAGTCATCCTTCTGCTCTGGGAGTTGAACCATCAGTTTATCCAGTTAGTGCCCATCGGCAGGGTTGTTTTTTAAAGTAGTAATTTTAGTACAGTGTGGAAGATTTTGAAGAATAAGAACAGATACATGGAGGGCGGGGTAGAGAGGTGGGATTTGCCCTATTTTCATCTACGTCTTGTTCCATGAGGAAGAATTTGGGAAATTATCAGTAAGAAACACTTTAAGAACTATTATAAGACATTTTGCTACTCCCTTAGCCAGTGAGAAAATATAGCATGATTGAGGAAAACTAACTTTATATTCAATATGAAAGCTTAGCACTAGAATTGATGATTATTGTATATTTAAGCATATTTTTTGTAAATTTAAATTGATTACAGATTATATATATGACTAGTTTAGCCTGTATTTGAAATTCAACCACTAAGTGTTTGGAAAAGTAATTCTAGGTAAGAATTACTTGTGATGACTTGACTGAGGGAAAAAAAAAAGAATTATCTGTGAGCCTTAGTTTCATCATCTGTAAAATTAGAATAACAATAGTACCTATATTGTAGGATTCTTGTGAAGATTAAGTAAGATAAATTATGTAAACTACTTAGAATAGCGTCTGGTATAATAAGTGCCATGTAAGTGTTAGCTATTATTTTGAATCATAGATAACAATCATTTTATTGGGAAAATTCCATCTGCTAGTTGTTAAAAACTGGGCGTAGGACTATATAACTGGGAAGGTGACGGCATTTTATATTTTTCCTATTTTCAGTGGGCATTGGATTAGGAATCAAGTACAGATGTTGTTTTGCCAATTCTAAGGAAATAAACATCTAAAGGAGTAGAAATCCTGATGTTTCTAACAGTTTAAGAAACATTGTCTAAGAAACAGTTTGTGTTTGCCATAAAACATTTGCTGTATTGTCTTTGTTCTACTTCTGTATTTCCATAAATTAAAGCTCATTTGAGTAAAAGACGTAATTGGGAGAAAGTCACAAATGTCTTGGGAGTTTCTATAATCTCCACCCTTAGTTTCCCCTTATTAGCAATAACCTGGCTATGAATTACTTAAAACCTTATCTGTAAGAAACAATTCAGGGCCAGCTGAGCAGTAATACATGCAGATTGATTTATTTTTGGTCTCTGCCTTCTGGTGTGTGTCATGTGGTATGGGAGAGTATTGAACAGGTTTAGGAAGTAAGTTGTACAGGCTGGTAAGGCTTTGTTTGTTTGAAAGGGTGTAGTGATGATAGAGCTAGTGTGGTTTCTTTATAGTTCCAACAAAGAGCACAAGTTGGGCAAAGGCAATTGCTTGAAAACAATTTCCAGAGCTAGAATGTAAGTGGAAGTTCGACTTGAGGCTGCTACTGCCTCCGCATGTAGGACCCCTTCATAGCCCTCACCTGCCATGCCATAGTGCCTGAAGGTTCTGTCACTACAGAAAACCTTGATCTGTCTTCTGCCTTCTATTGAAATGGAAGTACACAGATAACCCCAAACTAACTAAACGTGGTAGTTAAGTAATTTGTAAAGCTCTATAATTTCTAGTTCTAGTTCAAAGTTTTATTCTTATTTGTTGTCAGAAAAGGTTAGGAAGCAACCACTTGTCATATTAGAGAACAGGGCTCTTAGGAAATGAGATCCTGTGAACATTTTTTTGGTAGGGGAAGTGTTCCAGAGCATAGAGTATTCAGAGGTTTACTCATTTACAAGATAATTGACCCCAGGAGCAGCTACAGATGTATGTTAAGTTCTCTGCTTTTAAGGGGAGAGAAAAAGTATGAAATATTATATCACAAAATAGGGATAAAAGCATTACACACATCAAACACTATTATGGGAAATAAGGAATGGATAACTTAGGTTGTACTGAGAAGGCAAACTTATTGTGAACTGGATTTATCAGATTCAAGAGTATGGATTTCTCCCCCCAGTTTTTTATGATGAAAACTTTCAAATATACAGAAAAGTTAAAAGTGAATCCTCACACATTCCACCTTAATCCAAAAGTTGTTAACATTTTATTGTGTTTACTTTATCCATTTATATATATTTTTTGATGAACCATTAGAAGGTGGCAGGTATGGAACTCTTCACCCCTAAATACTTTTGCATGTGTCTCCTGAGAATTAGGATTTTTCCTGTATAACCACAGCACTATTACCACACCTAAGAAAGTTAACAATAATTTTATCTACCATTCAGACCATATTCAAATTTTCCCAATTATAAGAAGGTAGGTTTTATTTATTTCATATAATGTCTTTTAAGTCTCTTTTAATCCCTAAGAGAGTGGGTCAGATTTTGAAGTCCTCATGTGAGGGAAAATGTTGGGAGTATAGAGTATTTAGGAGGAATGGTTAGGGGTACAGGCTTCAATTTTGCAATCTTTTATGTAGAGCTACTTTTGGCTGCATATGTATGCTTTACCTAGGTTATCTGTTCTTCTGCATTAAGATAAAGGCAAGGGCAAAATAACTTTTTTCTTACTCCCTTTTTGGTTTTATTCTTCTCTCTGCCATTCCTGCTTGGTGCTTTGGTACTTTCTGAAACACCTTCCTCCTCTGAGCACTATGCAGTGGTGATAGTTACAAAGGTTTGTAGTCAGGAAGGTTAGTAGGGTCTTTTAAATAAGCTTTCAACAATTTAAAATAATTATTTGCCCACCAGAGGAGAAAAAATATAATTTTGTTGAAAACATGTCCAAATGCACAGCCTTTTCTGAGAGTAACTGTCAACTCCTGAGACTTCCTTTGGGTTGACACGAATGGTACAGGTTTGGGGCACCTGTGTGGCTAACTTAGTGCCTTTCATGAAAATAGTGTACTGGAAACATGTCCTGCCTTCATTCGTGGTAGTTCCATACTTTTCTGCATGTGGATTGTGTAGCTCCTTTATAAGTGGATTGGGGTTGTTCTGAGCTCTATACCTTACAGGTTGCTTTATATTCTTTGTCACAGTGGATTTAGCACCTAGATTAAAGCTTTCTCTCATTCTTCTTTTTGTTAAAAAAAACTCTTTGTAACGATATTATAACATTAGTTATGACATTTGGGAGATAGGTTCAGATATGACCATATTGAGTAATGTTAAAAATTGACATTTGGTTTCACATTTCTCCATTGATTTCACTATAACCTAGTCTGTCCTGGAAGATAACAGTTTTATGATTGTTTTGCCTACTTATTTACATATTTATTTTTAACATATTGGTAAATTATGAATTCAAGCAGCCATAAACTGATCTTTTTGTCTGAAATATGGGGTGTAATGCCATACCAGTACTTACTAAGGGAGTTTAAAAAATCCTACTATAGGGGCTGGCCCGGTGGCGCACTGCGCTAGTGCACCGCTAGTGCACCGCTTGGGAAGCGCAGCTGCCCTCCTGCCGAGGGTTCGGATTCCACATACAGACCGGTTCCCGCTCACTGGCTGAGCGAGGCGCGGGGGCAACACCGAGGGTTGCGATCCCGTTGCCGGTCCCGGGCGACACTGAGGGTTGCAATCCGTTGCCGGACATGGAAAAAGACAAAAAAAAAAAAAAAAAATCCTACTATAAGAGGTTTCAGTGCCTAGGTTTTTCAGATGATGATCTAGATTAGAAAGATGTGTAATGGCTACTTTGTTAAATGAAGGGGGAGGACTAGAGAATAACATTCGTTTCAATCTTAAAGTTATTTAAATCTGTAAAATTGTATAAATTGCTTATACAACTTATATATATGCATAGGGAATTTCTAGAAGGATTCACAAGAAACTGGTACTGTGGGAGACTAGGGAATTGGGGTGTTGGGGAGACTTTTCATTATGTGCTCTTTTGTACCATTTACATTTTTACCATGTACATAGATCATTTTCTTTTTTTTTTTTAAAAGATGACCGGTAAGGGGATCTTAACCCTTGACTTGGTGTTGTCAGCACCACGCTCAGCCAGTGAGCAAACCGGCCATCCCTATATGGGATCCGAACCCGGGGCCTTGGTGTTATCAGCACCGCACTCTACCAAGTGAGCCACGGGCCGGCCCCTACATGGATCATTTTCTCAAAAAAAAAAATTACTGTAAAAGGAAATACAAGGGTACTTCAAAAAGTTTGTGGAAAAATAGAATTAAAATACAAATCTTTACACAGACTTTCTGAAGTATTCTTGTAGAATTTGACTTTCTACCTACTTTTAAAAAGTAATCTGAAATATATAACACTCTAAACACTAAAAACTGATCCCGTGGACTTAATATGCTGTTATTAAAAAGAATTCCAAAGCAATATATAAAAATTATGAATTACTAAATGAAAAGTGAGGTATTATAACTATGTATTTTTTTGTTTTTTGTTTTTTTTAATTTTTTTCTTTATATTCTTTTTTTGTATTTTTATTATAACTATGTAAAGTATACAAGCGACTGATGTTAGATGGTGTATAAAGAAATGAAAACAGCAGTGTTGGCATTATGAATGAATTTTGTTTTTCAAAAACTCTTTTGGGAAATTTAGTAATTCTTTAACTGACTGACTTTTGCTAAACTAAAGGGAACTTTAGTACAAGAGCCTTTAAGGCCCAAGGCCAGAACCAGGGTAAACTGGTCAGATTCTTAAAGAAACGGTTGTGACTGGTAGAGTCAGGAGGAAAGTGGAGAGTAATTAGTAGAGCAGTAAAACTGTCCCTTCGGGCTTACAATGTAGGGAGGATAATGATAATAGGTAACCTGGAGTGCTTCCCATGTGCCAGGCACTTTGCCAAGCACTTTCCTTTCATTGACTCCAGTAGTTCACCCCACAGCCCAATTTATTTATTCCTCACTGGTAAGTGGTGGTGCTGTGAATGGAATTAGAATCTGTGTACCTGACCTTCACATGTGTGTACTCTTTACAGTGAGCTAGTCACACCTGCCTGGCTGGCAAAATGGTCCACAACTGCTTCCTTAGTGGCAGGACCCCTGCTGGCTCTGCCCTGGATGGGAGTGATTCTGCCCTCTTTTCTGCTCTTTGTTCACCTTAGAGCCCTGGTACAGAACAGAGCCCAACTTTGAGGGTAAAACCTAATGCTGAACAATCTACAGCCACACCTAGTGTGTCCTCTCGTCCCAGCTCTGGGCCACTCACTTCCTCCTTCTCCTGCTTGCCCCTGTTTACTTTGTTCCATTGTTCCTAACATTGCAAGTAAATTTTTGTTTCATGATCAGAACTACTTCAGCCACCCCTTTAAACCCCCAAAAGTACAGCCTAGGACAAAGTCTGCACTTGTCACACTCTTTTTGGCTGTTGTCTTTTCCCATGTGACAACTCTCGGGTTTTTTTTTATTTCCCTCTTACCTCCAATCTGCCAGGAGACTAAACTGTTTCCCAGAAATGGCTTTTTGCATTTTCAAAGTTTTATTGTGTACCTGCAGTTATCTCATTTTAATTGTCAACTTGTGCCAGAGTTTATGGGGCTAATCCAAAATAAGGAGCAAAATAGCTTTCTGGTAGATGTTAGCTGATGACAGCATGACCATCTTACACATTGCCCAATTTGCTTCCTTGGAGCCAGTTTCTTTCCTAGGAACACAGCAGAGCTCATGCTGTCACAAAAGAGGCTGATCCAAGGCTGTGGTGATCTTTTACCCAAAGGTCTGTCCTGAGGGAAAAGATAAAACCTCTAATGGTGCAGGAGTAGACCAGATTTTAAAAACAGAATCTGTTTGATATGCCCCAGTCTTTAATTCAGCATGAGTTACCTACCTAGCAGTGCCAGACTGAGACACCAAATTGATTAATAGGTATGTCTTTGTAATCAAAGCATGCATTTTCATAACCTCTAAGTCAAGGCATTAAAATTTGAAAGTTTCACAAGTTTCTTTTAAACTAAATTTGGCTGTGTTTTGTTAAATCTTAACCATCTGACATTTAACACAGTCTTAATTAAGCCTATACTTCATTCCTAAGAGTCAATTTTGATTGCTCTTGATTTAGTTTATTTTCTAACTCCTTTCATTTGTTAGCATTTAAACTTTCTGCTTTGACTTAGAATTGCAGCATCTCCCCATCTTATTCATTTGAGGGTGGGATGCAGGGTCAGTGTAACTGGAGGGCTGTTTCCTCAGTTGAGACTAATTTTGTGTTCTTAAGTTTCCCACAGTCAGATCACTCGCCTCTACAGCCGGTTCACCAGCCTGGACAAAGGAGAGAACGGGACTCTCAGGTAGGAAGTTCCTTTATTTTCCCCACAGAAACCAGAAACTCTGGCAGTGTCTGAATAGCTGCCTTTATCCCAAGGACAGACATGATAGGCATCCAGCATGCAGGGGGCAGGGACCGTTTTTTCACTGGTCTTTGAGCATTGCTGATCCACAAGAGAATTAAATAAGCAGAACAATGACTTTAAATGTATCATTAGGTACTTTATTCCAACTACCCTTAGTTTAGGTGGCTATCGTTGTGGTCCTAGGAATGTACTTTTGAGATTTCAATCTGTGCTTGCATTTTCTCACAGCCTTTTCCCAAACATTGGCTTTTATGAAGTTGACCCATAGCAGTCCCAGGTGGTCTAGGCTGTTTTGTCCTCCTCTATCTTGCAACCCAACCGGGAAAACCCCAGGGTGCATCACTTTATGTATATTAATGTTAGACAAAATGTTCAGTATTTTAGTTTAGAGCAGTGGTTTTCATCTGGTTCTCATTTTGCCACCCAGAGGTAGAATGGCTGGAGGAAGACATTTTTGATTAGCATGACTGGAGAATGTTTCTGGCATCTAGTAAGTAGAGGCCAGGAATGCTGCTAAACATCCTACAATGTGCAGGACAACCCCCATGACAAAAAGTCATTCTGGGCCGGCCCCATGGCTCACTCGGGAGAGTGCGGTGCTGGTAGTGCTGAGGCCACAGATTCGGATCCTATATAGGGATGGCTGGTGCACTCACTGTCTGAGCGTGGTGCAGAACACACTGTGCCAAGGGTTGCGATCCCTTACCAGTCAAAAAAAAAAAAAAAAAGTTATTCTGAGTGTCAAAATTGCTGAAGTTAAGAAACCCTGGTCTAGAGTAAGTATATGATCTCAGAATCACATAATACTGTATCATTTCATGTTTGTAATTATCTTATCATAGTCAAATGAAATAATCTCCTTATTACCACCTCCTACCTTAACTCTCTGTAGCAACCTTTGCTATACTGTTGTTCTTTAGTTTTGATTGACTGGCATGTAATGAAGTTGTTAGCCTTCTTGGTGGCTGGTGTGAAGTGGTTTAGGACTTCTTTGGAAGGCTTCTAGCAAGGTGTAGGATGTGGCATAAAGGGGGAAGGAATACAGTTAATAAGCTTTTGGACATAATTCTCAGGGAGAAGAGCTAGAGAATGCTAGTAAATCCATAGGGCTGTATTTGTTCAAGGCAAAAATCTGCCATCACTGGAAGCTGAGATCAATTAAAATCATGCTGCAAGGGCCGGCCTGTGGCTCACTTGGGAGAGTGTGGTGTTGATAACACCAAGGCCACAGGTTCGGATCTCTATATAGGGATGGCCAGTTCGTTCACTTGGGAGAGCATGGTGCTGACAGCACCAAGTCAAGGGTTAAGATCCCCTTACTGGTCATCTTTAAAAAAAAAAAAAAATCATGCTGCACAAACATTGAAGTCAATGACTATGGATGCCTATCATGTGCAAAGACCATGCTAGGTGCTTTTTTTCCTTCTTTTTAAAATCATAACTCAATGGCATTAGGTACATTCACAATGTTGTGCAACCATCACTATCCAGTTCTGTAACATTTTCGTCACCCCAAATGAAAACCCCATACCTATTAAGCAGTCACTTCCTATTCTCCCTTGCCCTGAACTCCTGGCAACTACTAACCTACTTTCTGTTTCTCTTTGGACATTTCATATAAATGGAATCATATAGTATGTGGCCTTATTGTGACCAGTTTTCACTTGACATGATGTTTTCAAGGTTCATCCATGTTATGGCATATATCAATACTTCATTCCTTTTTATTTTTATTTATTTATTTCATTTTATTTTGTTTTATTTTATTTTTTGGTGCCTGACCAGTATGGGGATCTGAACCCTTGACCTTGGTGTTATCAGCACTGTGCTCTAACCAAATGAGCTAACCAGCCAGCCCTATTCCTTTTTATGGCTGAATAATATTCCATTTTATGGATAATATACCACATTTTGTTTATTTATTCATCAGTTGATGGACATTTGAGTTCATGTCTTTTGGCTATTATGAATAATGCTGCTTTGAACATTTGTGTGGACATATGTGTTGATTTCTCTTGTGCGTATACCTAGGAGTAGAATTGTGGGTTATATGGTAATTCTGTGCTTAACTTATCAAGGAACTACCAAACTGTTTTCCACAGTGGCTGTACCACTTTACATTTCCACCAGCAATGTATGAGGGCCCAATTTCTCCACATTCTCACCAATACTTACTATCTGTCTTTTGATTCTAGCCATTCTAGTAAGTGTGAAGTGGTATACGATTGTGGTTTTGATTTGCATTTCCCTAGTGGCTAATGATGTTGAGCATCTTTTCATGTGCCTGTTAGCCATTTGGATATCTTGTTTGGAGAAATGCCTATTCAAATCCTTCATTCATTTTAAAATTTGTTGTGTGTGTCTTTTTGTTGTTATAAGAGTTCTTTATATATTCTGGATACTAGACCCTTATCAATTATTTGATTTGTAAATATTTTCTCATATTCTGTGGATTGTCTTTATATAGTATCCTGTGAAGCCCCAAAGTTTTTAGTTTTGATGAAGTCCAATTTCTTTAAATTTCCTTCTGGTGCTTGTGCTTTGTGTGATATCTAAGAAACCATTGCCAAATCTGAGGTCCTGAAGACTTATCCCTGTGTTTTCTTCTTAAGAGCTTTATAGTTTTAGCTCTTATATTTAGATCTTTCATTTATTTTGAGTTATTTGTTGTGTATAGTATGAGGTAACAGTCCAGCTTCATTTTTTTTTGCATGTGGATATCCAGTTTTCCAACATCATTTGTTGAAGAAATTATTCTAATTATGTGAATTTGCCAACCAAAACACCTTGAATACAAGAAGAAATTGTTCCATTGTACCATATAATGTGCCACATAGTAAACAACTAGGACATTTTATGTAACTCATTCTGTTGGACCCACCCACTATCAGGGGTTTCATACTGGCTGTGCCTCCTGACAGTAGCCATCTTAGTCTGCGGACATCTGGTTAGATTATCTTCCCCTTTCTCCCACCCTACCTCCTCCTCTACCCCTTCCAGTCCTAGAGATAAGCTGGCAAACTTTAGATTCTTCTGTAGTAGAGTGATTCAGCTCTCTCCAGTCTTTATTGCAAAACTTAATTCAAGGCTTGTCTTGACCTTTCCAGAACACATCAGGATGCTCAGCTGAATACAAGTGGCTTCTAATCTTTTGTTACTTGGAACAGAGCTCCACCTTCTTAAGAAGGCAATTGTGGTTATTAGGAGAAATATTTTTCCTTCTATGCATTTTTTACTTTCCTCTTCCAAGGTGCTTTGTGTCTGGGGCCTGAAGCCAAATTCTGCAGAGTTAGAGAGGCTAGAGTGTACTGTCTGTGGCATTCCTTTGTTGTAATCAGTCCCAGTGGGAGCGTAAAGCAGAGCCTGTGGAAGGCTTTGGTTAGAATAGAGCTTCTTCAAAGTGCTTTCAGAGATTCATTCCAAAGTATAATTTATGGAACAGTAGTTTCTTGATCTATCGGATAGGGTTGTGTTAAAAAAAAAAAAAGAGAGAAAGAAGTTATTGACTAAAATTTGTGAACAGCTTGGTAAACAAGGTTAAATAATTTTCTTTATTTCAGGAGTTCACCACATCTTTAATATACTCAGGTGAATTGAGAATCTCCAAGAGGGGAATATTGTAGACAGTATTTGCCAAATTGACTTGCTGTTTCCCTTTAGACTCCCTTTTACATGGACCATCTCTTCAGATTGGTATTTCATAGAATATAAATATATACTATACGCTTATAAATCTTACTTTCTTCAGTTGCTATTATTTTAGGTGAGATATTTGTACCATTGCCATTGAAATTGGTCTTTTTAAAAAGGCAGCTGAGTCCTTTAAGAAATCCTGAAGTCAGCTAAGCCCTGTAAGGAAATTTTTAGTGGAAATTTCTAGTTGGTTGTATTATTATATGTCACTTAAAAAAATTATCTAGAAGAGGGAAAAGAAACCCCCAAATTTTAAAAAGACAAAAAAAAAAGAACAAAGGCTGGCAGTTAGCTCGGTTGGTTAGAGCACAGTGTTATAACATAAGGGCTCGGATCTCCATACCCGCCAGCTGCAAAAAAAAAAAAAAAAAGAGTGGGGGAAAAAAAAAAAAGAGTGGGAAAAAAAAAAAGATTATCCATAAATTTTAGGAGATTGTGTCCTGAATTGTTGCCATTTATCTGCTCAAATACTAAGTACTTTTGAGGTTCATTTTTTTGTTTGAGTACAGTTGATTTCAATATCTTGGACAAGCTCTTGCTTTGTGCACCCAGTGTTATCAGTTATTCCAGAATGGAGTTTCACAGATGAGAAGCATGATACCAATCTAATTCTCATTCATTTTGTAGGTAATCTTTTTTTTTTCCTCTCTGAAAGCTTCATATATCTCCTCTTAATGTTCTGAAAGTTCACCAAGTTATGCCTTTTTGTGGTACAATTTTTCATTATTCATTGCTAAGCATTAGGTGAACCTCTCTGATTAAAAATAGGTCCATTAGCAGGGAAGGTTTCTTCTTCTTTTCTTTGTTCTTTTTTTTTTTTTTTTTTTTTTTTTTTTTTTTTTTTTTTTGGTTATTTCCTCCCCTCTCCTTTTTTATTTGTTCTTTATGGCATTTTTGTCAGTTGGCAATTGGACTACTGTGACTCAAGTATTGTCTTTTTTTTTTTCTAGCTTTTTGATTTTTCATTTACTTTCGGGAAGCTTACCTTGAGTTTATTTTTTAGTCCCTTTTTTTTGGCAGGTGGCCGGCATGGGGATCTGAACCCTTGACCTTGGTGTTATCAGCACCAGGCTCTAATCAAGTGAGCTCACCAACCAGCCCTATTTTTGAGTCTGTTTAATGAACCTTTTAGTCTCCAATTTATATATATATATATATATTTTTTTTTTTTTTTTTTTTTTTTTTTAAAAAAAAAAAAAAATATATATATATTTTTTTTTTTTTTTAAAAAAAAGATGACCAGTGAGGGGATCTTAACCCTTGACTTGGTGTTGTCAGCACCACGCTCACCCAGTGAGCCAATCAGCCATCCCTATATGGGATCCAAACCCGTGGCTTTGGTGTTATGAGCCCCACACTCTCCCAAGTGAGCCACGGGCCGGCCCTCCAATTATATTTATAATTTTAAGAAACTTTCTTGTTCTCTGACTCTTGTTCTTCTGTATCATAATAGCTTATGTTCATTTTACAGATGCAAAAATTTATCAAAATGTTTATTATATTACTTACTAGAATCTTTACTGGTACTTTTTTGTCCGTATTAGTGTTACTGGGGGGCTAACCTCCCACACTTGGTTAGTCCTGCCCAAGTAGATCTTTCAGTTTCTTTTCATAACAGTTCTTTGTTGGGACAAATGGTTTTGTATTCTTGGGATGGGCACTGGCAGCAGTGGGCAGCTGGCTCATTCTTTAAAAGATCCTTTATTTACTCTGAATACTGCTTCCCTTACTGGCAACTCTGAGTGTGGTGCTTCAGTAAGATTCTGCAGGGCAGAATGGCTCTCAATTCTGCTGAGCTTTTTCGTGGACCTTCTATTCCAACTTACTTGTCATTACATTCACATCTGCTTTGTGAACTCTAGAGTTTGTCAAAATCCACTGTCTGCTAGTACACTTCTCCTACCTTTATTGTTTATGTTGTGGATAGATTCCCATGTGTATACTTTTGCTGACATTTCAGGGAGTTTTAGAGAATAAAAAGGAGGTAGTGTGTATGTACCCACCATCCTCAACCAAAAATCAGCATGCAACCTTGCAGATAAACCAGCCTGGCCCTAGCACGTTAAAATAGACTAGCAAAGACTGGATTTGATATTTATTGGCACTTTATATGAAAAAATTCTATTATCAAAACAATGAAGTTCTCATCAATTTAATTTAAAATATTGATTAAGTGCTTCAGATAATGGAAATTGTCATTTTAGTGTTAATATGTTGTACCATATGATTAACCTCCATTATACTACTTAAATATGAAAAACTATGCTTTCATAATTGAATGTGTGTTCCAAAGGGTATGTCCTATTAACATATTTTAATCTCCTCATGATGTATAAGTCATCTAAAGTATCAAACTATGGCTGTTTGAAATATTTGCAATTACCTGTGAGGCTGAATCTGAGTAAGAGAAGGGATTGCACAGTAAAGGAAGTCGGAGTAGAGGGATGACACTTCTGGTTACTAACAGTCTCTCAAACTCTGGTTTTTCAGAGCATCCCTGTGCCCTTGAATTTCTGAAAAACCACTCCTCATGACGAATTTCTTGATCACAAAGAATGCCATTATACGTGGTTCCATTCTCAGATTTGCCTATGACCAGTATTAATGTCTTTTTCTCAAAAAATCTTCAAGGAAGATTTTCCTAAGTATACTATGAGACAGAATATAATGTTGGTATGTTTTTTTGTTTTTTGTTTTTTTTAAAAGATGACCGGTAAGGGGATCTCAGCCCTTAGCTCGGTGTTGTCAGCACCACGCTCAGCCAGTGAGCAAACCGGTCATCCCTATGTAGGATCCGAACCCGTGGCCTTGGTGTTATCAGCACTGCACTCTCCCGAGTGAGCCACGGGCCGGCCCTTGTTGGTATGTTTTTTAATGAGTACACACAACTCTACATTTCAAATGATTCTTAGGTTTGTGGTGTGTGGGCCACTTTGGAGTATTTATTTCTCTCTATTAGGTTTGTGCTGATGGACAAATTTGAGAAGCAAGTTTGAGAGAAACTGCACAGATGATCTCTGTTCTACTGTAGAGCAGCTAATAATAATAAATTGCATATTGTTTTAACTGTTGACAAACTACTTTTTTATACTCTTTCATGTTAATTTTCATACTTTCAACAGTATTCCCCTTGGTCTGGTGAATGGAACCACATTTTACATGCAATCTAAATTCTCTCTCTCTTTTTTTTTTTTTTTGACTGGTAAAGGGATCGCAACTGGCCATCCCTATATAGGATCCGAACCCGTGGCGTCGGTGCTACTAGCGCCGCACTCTCCCGAGTGAGCCACGGGGCCAGCCCCATGCAATCTAAATTCTAAAACTAGAATTAAATAGTATCAAAGGACAGGGTTTAGGTCCTTATTGATGTTATAAGTCCAAGTCTAAATTCCCTTATCAAGACTAAAGGAATTCAGGCTAGGTTGTATACTCACTCACTACTTGACACTAGACCTGGTATTTAAACTATCTTTTCTCAGCTAAAATTACTTAAGCTTGTTAGACATTAAACTGAGGTATGTGGCCATGCAATTCAAATCGGTCTTTGTTTAAAAAAGAGTAGTTACTGTTTCTTAACATCTGTCATACAAGAGGAGCTACATTTTGGTGATAATGTGGACTATGTATTATAGAACAAATTATGTAATAAAAGCTTGCTATGTGTTTGTTGAATTAAATAATCAGGACTCAGTAGTATTCTTTATGTTTTATTAAGCAAACCAGTTATTTTATGAATGGCTTCTTCTGGTTCACTCATTTATATAAAAATTATTACCCTAAATGATCAAGGAATGTTAGAATCCAGAGTTATTGTTCCAGAGCTTTGTGTCCAGTCCACTAGGTCAGTCTCTACCTCTGTCACCAGATGTGGTAGAGATGAGCTTGTTGAATTAATTAAGGACCATATAAATGTTAAACCACAACAAGAGGAGCAGAGTATAAAGACTCCAGGGTAAAATAGGAGCATTTCATGATCTTCTGTCTTCATTAGCATTTAGTACAAAGAGGGTGGAGGAATGTATTTATCTCTTCTGTTAGTAAACTGTTTGAAGGCAAGAATCAGATTTATTCAAACTTATATATATATATATATATATATATTTTTTTTTTTTTTTTTTCACTTTTTATCTGGAAAAAAGTTTTTTGGGAGGAAGTTAGCTGGTTTGAAGATCTGAACCCTTGACCTTGGTGTTACAACACTGCACTCTAACCAACTGAGCTAACTGGCCAGCCCTGGAAATAATTTGAAACTTATAGAAAAATTACAAGAATTGTATAAAGAACTTTTATATACCTGATACCCAGATTCACCAATTGTTAACATTTTGTCACATCGTTCAGTGTATATTTTCTATAACAAGGACATTCTCAGATCAAAATCAAGAAATTTAGCATTTTGATAGAGTACTATTATGTAGTACTCCAGATTCTGTATGGTCTTATGTTCCATTTTCACCTATCACCCAATAATATCCTCTATAGCAGTTTTTTTCCTAGTCCATGATCATGCATTGAATATAATCATATGTCTCTGCAGTCCTCTATGAGCTGAACAGTCCTGTGCCATTCTTTGTCCTTCATGGCATTGATATTTTTGAAGAGTACAGCTTTGTATTCTTGGCACAGATATGAACCAAAGAAGTTTTTAAGTAAATACTTATTGAACATTTTTTGAGAGAGCAACTTTCTTTTTTTTTTTTTTTTAAAGATGACCGGTAAGGGGATCTTAACCCTTGACTTGGTGTTGTCAGCACCATGCTCAGCCAGCGAGCTAACCAGCCATCCCTATATGGGATACGAACCCGGGGCCTTGGTGTTATCAGCACCACACTCTCCCGAGTGAGCCACGGGCCGGCCCGAGAGAGCAACTTTCTTTCCAAAAGTTTAATATGGGAAATAAATGTTGTTTTTGGTAAAAGGACACAGACTTTGACTTACAGACTTACGTTCAAATCATAGTCCTGCTACTAGTAGTTGTATGGCACTGGTCAAGTTACTTTATCTCTCTAACTGAATTTCCTTGGCTTTAAAACCATGTAGACAAAATATTGGCATGAAGAAATGAAATAATGTATATAAACAGAGTTAGAGCAGCACATGGTGTGTATGTAATGAATGGTAACTAATGATAATCACTTCAACATAACATCCAGGTTATGCGATGGTGACTGCTCTTGCCATGTTTGAGGGTTAAATACTTCTCTAGCTCTAGTCTGTGGAAGGGAATGGAGAAAAAGCCAGAGTCAGAGCAAGGAAGTATGGAAATCAGTTGGTTGTCACATTCTTTCCTTTGATGTAAATATCACCTAAGAATTCCTCGCATTTCATAGGTGCTTTAGGTCTTAACAAGGATATGGAGGCTCCTCTAAATTTTTACCCCCTTATTCAAGTTCTGTGGTGTTTGGTACTTTCCATTTGCTGTTCACTCTCCAAACTTAGTAACTAAGTACGAAATGGTAATGTTCAAGAAATCATTTACTAAGGGACAGCTTAGTATTTGCTTGTTAGTTGGTTAATTGATGTAACCTGTGTGCTGAATTCACTGGAATGTGGCATAGTCAAATCTGGCTTCTTCCACTCCTGAGTTGGAGCAAGAAACACTTGGCAGCTATTAAAGTGCTATTCTTTGCAGTTATTTGGTATGATTTGCCATGGAAGTAAATTCCAGGAGGTAATATTCTTGCTAGGTTGTACTCTGTTTCAGACTGAAGGAGTTCATGCTAAGGGCCAATGGTCTCTAACTCAAAGTGATTCTCTTGGCAGCCGGGAAGATTTCCAGAGGATTCCAGAACTTGCCATCAACCCATTAGGGGATCGGATCATCAATGCCTTTTTTCCAGAGGGGTGAGTCAGTCCAGTTGTTGGACTTCCTTCCTGAGGCTGAATCAGCCTAAATTAATTGCTAGTATGGAATAATGATATTAGTTGGGTCATCTCAGACCGTTATCCTCTCTAATTATTTTGGGCATCCCTAATTTTGTCATATCTAGAATATCTCCTCTTTTTTACCCTTCTCCCTGTTTTAAATTTCCAATAGATGGAGCCAATCTTCAAAATTCTGTCTTTAAATCTCTATTTAGGGCCGGCCCGGTGGCGCACTGGATAGTGCGCCACTTGGGAAGCGCGGTGGCGCTCCCGCCCGAGGGTTCGGATCCCACATACAGACCGGTTCCCGCTCACTGGCTGAGCGAGGCGCGGGGGCAACGCTGAGGGTTGCGGTCCCGTTGCCGGTCCCGGTCCAGTGCGGGGGCGACACTGAGGGTTGCGATCCGTTGCCGGACACGGAAAAAGACAAAAAAAAAAAAAAAAAATCTCTATTTACCGTTGATGTAAAACTAGACTTTTAAAAAACTTTTATTTGGGGGCTGGCTAGTTAGCTCAGTTGGTTAGAGCGCTGCCTTGTAACACCAAGGTCAAGAGTTTGGATCCCAGTACTGGCCAAAAAACAAAAAAAGCTACTTTTATTTGGAAATAATTTCAAATTTACAGAAAAGTTGGAAAAGTTAAAAATAGTACATCGTCTACGTAGATGCATCTGTTGTTACATTGTTCACACTTTGCCTCACTTGTGTGCTCTCTCTCTCTCTAATAGTCAATAAAAATATAATGCAAGCCACACATGTAATTATTCATTATCTAGTAGCAAAAAAAGTAAAAATAAGTAAATTAAAATTAACTTTGGCAAATATATATTTTATTTAATCCAATATATCCAAAATATTATTTCAATATATAATTTATATTAAAAATTACTGAGATATTTTACACTCTTTTTTCATATTAAGTCTTTGAAATCCAGCATGTTATTTACAGTTAAAGCATATATCAAGTCACACTAACCGTGTTTCAAGTGCTCATAGCTACATGTGACTAGTGGCCGCAGTACTGCTCTTCACCCTTCTCTCTCTCTCTGTCTCCACAGACTCTTTTATACACACTCTCTTTCTCTCTCTCCCTCCCTGCCTCCTCTCCCCTCTATACACACATACACACACTCTCTCCCCTCCTCTCTCTATATATACATGAACACATACACATATGTATACGGGTATGTATATATATATGTATATACACATGAAGGTACTTCAAAAAGTTTATGGGAGGATTTGTACTATGCTTCAATTCTATTTTTCCACGAACTTTATGAAGTACCCTTGTACACGCACACATATATATACATAATTGTTCCGTGCATGTTCACGTAATTGTATTTCTGAACCATTTGTGGATAAATTGCATAGTCATAGCCCTTTACCTCTGAATGCTTCAGTGTGTATTTGGTAAGAATAGGGATATTCTTTTACATATTTATAGTACAGTTATCCACTTAACTTTTTTTTTTTTCCCGGCTAGCATAGGGATCCAAACCCTTGACCTTGATGTTATAACACTACATTCTAACCTACTGAGCTAACTGGCCAGCCCTAGTAAACTTAACATTGATGTAATACTTTTATCTAATCTGTTACTCTGTTTTTTTAATCTATTATCTATTTATCCTAATCTCTTATTCATATTCCAACTTTGGGTTATGGGGTAGCATTTCACTGCATAGTCTAACTTTGTCAGTTTGTCCAGTACTCTCCTTTATAACAGTTTTCCTTCTTCTAATACAAGATCTAATCTGGGTTAGTTGTCATGTCTCTTTAGCCTCCTTTAATTTGGAAGCTTTCCACAGCCTTTATTTTACTTTTATGATATTGACTAAGGATACAGTTCCCCTCACCACATACACACTTTTTCAAGTAGACTCTTTCTTAATTTGGGTTTCTCTAACATAAAACTAGACTTTTGATATGCTTTGCTACCTAATACACTGCCTTCAGAGTAAATATGTACTGAGTAAGTATTTATTGATTTGATTAGGTACCTTTTTTGTGAGAAAAGTTTATCATATAGTCTTGTTTTAAGTAATCTCCTAAACAATCTCTTCCTGGTTCCATGTGAATTGGCTACATGACCCAAAAGACTTTAAAATGTTATATGGATGCCAGTTCATAATAATGAGACTATCAGATAAAAAACCTGGAGAGGAAGTTTTAGAACTCTGAATTGAGGACAAAGGAATTTGCTAGTTGAGAGGTTTGGGCACTTGGTAAATATGAGTGACAGTCAGAGGAGGAAGACTGGCAGTCAGTTTGTGTTAAGACAGGAACCATATTAGACTGAGATCTGCTCTTTTCAGATCCATGTTGCTATGAGTACTCTCATACCCTCCTTCAATTTTCTCCTTTCTCTCTCCCTGAACTGCCTTGTTTGTTTCAGGTGTGGTTTTTGTGCTGAATTCTTCCACTTTTCTGCTTCCACTTTTAGCCCCTGCAGACTGTTGAACCCTGTCCAGAGAAAACTTTCACAGCTATGTTTTGTATCCAAAACTTTTGCAATAAAAAGTAAACCCAGTAGAGTAATTTTGCCCACTTTCTTTTCAGAATTCCTAGGTCGCCATTGACTACTTGAAACAGCAGCTTGGGGAAAACTGTTTTGTAAGGCTAAACCACATTTGCTCTGACTGTAGTATCACCTGCCATCCTGTTCACCAATTTACTGATAAGGAAACTATACAGGGTGCATATGAGGAAGCAGCGGACTATACTGGGCTATACTGCGAAGCTCTTAGCAAGCTGTACCTCTGCTTCTTGCTCTAATCAGATAGAGATATTTGGAATTTGGGTTTTTATTTCTTTTCTAGTCTTATGCAGGTAGCATTTTTTTGTTTTGTTTGTTTTTAAAGAATGAGATTTTAAAGTGGACCATTGGTATTTAGTTCCTTTTTACCCAGAGACATTATGCTAGTAATATATGTACTCATTAAACCTGTTTGTCTGGCATATGACTCAAGTCTTATTCCACATTACCATGCATATGGAAAGAGACCTCATTAAATGGAGCTTCAGGCTACTGTAGCTAAAACTGTTGCAGCATATTGAATTTATAAGAAATAATCACTCTGGGGGGCCGGCCCAGTGGCGCACTGCTACAGTGCGCCGCTTGAGAGCACGGCGGCGCTCCCGCCGAGGGTTTGGATCCCACATACAGACTGGCTGCTCACTGGCTGAGTGAGGTGCGGGCGCGACACCGAGGGTTGCGATCCCGTTGCCGGTCCCGGTCTGGTACGGGCGCGACACTGAGGGTTGCGATCCATTGCCGGTCACGAAAAAAGACAAAAAGGAAAAAAAAAAAAAAAGAAATAATCACTCTGATTGACATGGTGTTCTGTTATATTTTCCAATCAGAGAGGACCAGGTAAACTTCCGTGGATTCATGAGAACTTTGGCTCATTTTCGACCTATTGAGGATAATGAAAAGAGCAAAGATGTAAATGGACCGGAACCACTCAACAGCCGAAGCAACAAACTGCACTGTAAGGAGCCAAAGTCTTCTGGCTTAAAATATTTGCTTTTTATTTGTTACAAATCATTTATTTACTCATTCATTCATTGAAGAAGCATTTACAAGACCATAGTTAAGAGCTCAGGCCCTGGAGCTAAACTGAGTTTGAATCCCAGCTCTACTACATTTTGGCTGTGTGACTTTGGGCACGTTAACTTAAAATCTTTGGGCTTCATTTTCCTCTTCTGTAAAATGGGATGTTAAGGGATTCTGCATTGGGTTGCTATGAGAATGGAATGAGTTAATATATGTCAAGTGTTTCAGACAGTGTGTAGCATATCCTAGATACTCAGTAAGTGTTACCTGCTATTATTATTATAATTCTTTGAGCACCTACTGTGTGCCAGGCACTGTGGTAAGTGCTAGAGTGATATTGAACAATATGGAACAAGACCTAGGCCCCATCCATAAGGAATAATGGCAATCCTCAGCCCATCTTAAAATTTGATGGTCACTGGATGTGACATAAGTAGGAGTGGACAGCTGGATCAGTGCAAGAGTTAATTTTTGTCCCCATGCCTCTTGCCTCCTTTCCTTGGATACTTGTTAGATTTCCCTTTTGCTCTTGTTTCATGCATGATATTGCCCAATCCTTTAAAACACTTCTCTAGGAAATTGAAATTTAACTTCTCTGTTCACTCAGTACAAGTTGAAATTGAAATTGTGTTAAACTGGGCCGAGCCCGTGGCGCACTCGGGAGAGTGCAGCAGCGCTCCCATCACGGGTTCAGATCCTATATAGGGATGACCGGTGCGCTCACAGTGCTCACTGGCTGAGCGTGGTGCGGCCGGTCTCAAAAAGGACAAAAAAGGGCTGGCCCGGTGGCGCACTGCTACAGCGCGCTGCTTGGGAGTGTGGCGGCGCTCCCGCCGAGGGTTCGGATCCCACATACAGACCGGATGCTCACTGGCTGAGCAAGGTGTGGGCGCAACACTGAGGGTTGCGATCCCGTTGCCAGTCCCGGTCCGGTACGGGTGCGACACTGAGGGTTGCGATCCGTTGCTGGTCACGAAAAAAGACAAAAAGGAAAAAAAAAAAAAAAGAAATTGTGTTAAACTGATTGAGTCCAGTCTTCTTTTTCAAGGGCGCAAAGTGTTATAAAGAGGGGTCTGTGAAGCCACAGAATAAATGGGGCCCATCAAGTTTTTACTTGATGATTTAGAGGGAAATGAAAGGTTTTCTAATATTAAATATAAGTAAATATAGTTTATAATGCCAAATTTTCATACATTTGAAAAATTATACACGAGACTTAAAGTTTTAGTTTGTAGCTCTTGGACTGTATCCCCAGATCTCCCTGGGTATAGGAGTATGAGTTCACTTTCTGTTGATACGTCAGGAGAAGAGTTTGAAAAGCACTGAAATGAGGCTTGTTGTATAGGACAGGGAATATTTTGAACCAAAATACTAAAAGATTCCTCACTCTTACCACAAGAGCATGTACCTTAATGAAAAGCAGAAAACTTAAGTACAAAAAAAATTGAATGTAGAGGAAAATAAAACTGTAATAAATTGTCCTCAAATTTATTGGAAACTTTATGTTTATTAGTGAATTCCAATATTTTCTTTCAAGACTAGGTATGTATGGTTCAGATCCCCTTACTAGCCAGCCGCCAAAAAGAGAAAGAAAAAAAAAAAGACTAAGTACTGTTTGAGGCAAAGCCTTGCATCTATCTTTTCAAAAGAATTTTAACATATATCTAGTATATGTTTGCCTGATTCTGACATTAATATGGTAGAAATTTTCTTATTTAAGTCTGTCAGACCAGGAGTTGATCAATGATTGAAAAAGTCAGCTATAGCATAGATTCATAAAAAAGGATACATGGCTTATCATTTTATTTTACCTTAAAATATTTAATAACACGTTTAGTTGCCAATCTTTTGATGTAGGGCCAGGGTTTTTTTTTTTGTTTTGTTTTTTGTTTTAGCATAGGTCTGCTGATGGGGGAGTTGTATGACCTTCTTTGTATAGAGCACATCTATAATGTATGCTCTAAGATTTCTAGTTGAAGTTTCTCTTAAGTAGAAAGAGAACTTAAAGATACTCAAAGTATTCTGAGAAAATCCTTCTAGGTGTTTATACTTTTACCATTAATCACTTACAGTTGTCTTGCCACAATTACTTTAGCAACAGTTGTTTCCAGTGACTTAATTTTGACTCTTTGAGAAGTAGTCAATCTAATTTTTTTTTTCCAATGTGGCTGGCCAGTACGAAGATCGAACTCTCTTGACCTTGGCGTTATAACACTAAGTTCTGACCAACCAAGCTAACCGGCCATCCCCCTAATTTTTATAAAAACAACTTTTTATTTCACATTTATGTTTCATTTTTTATCAAATTGTATAGTTTTATAAAAAATACAAATAACAAACAGTTTTAGAATAGCTGATGCACCTGACTCTTGGTAAGCATCCAACTCAACAGGTAGCGTGAATACTCAAAAGTAGCCACTTACATTGAAATACAATTAACAAACAATTAAAATATCTTTGATACAGTAAACTATGTGTTTATTGTACATTAAATAAAAGGATGTGTACCATTGGGTCAAAGAACTGTCATAATTTTGGAACAGCGATGATCACAAATGACTAATTAAGGTACCTGCAACTGGTGTAATGTGAGATAAAAATGTCCAATTTCTATTGGTGTCAGAGTCATAAGTACTGCTATTATTGCTGTGGTTTGTTACCAATATTCATAAATGGAAAGAAATACCAAATTTCAGGAGAGCTTGTGAGAAAAGGACTATTTTTCCTTTCCGTATTCACAGACTCTTTGGTCTGTGTTCTGTGGGTTAAGAAGCAGTGTTCTACAAGATACCTTCTGTTCTTGAACAGGGAATTATGTACTACTTTTTCTGAGGCAGCTCTACCCATATGTGAACAACTCTTTTTTAAAAAATTCTTTCTTCTTGGGCCGGCCCGGTGGCTCACTGCTACAGTGCGCCGCTTGGGAGCGCAGCGGCGCTCCCACCGAGGGTTCGGATCCCACATACAGACCGGTTCCCGCTCACTGGCTGAGCGAGGTGTGGGCGCAGCACCGAGGGTTGCGATCCCGTTGCTGGTCCGGTCCAGTATGGGCGCAACACTGAGGGTTGCGATCCGTTGCCGGACACAAAAAAAGACAAAAAAAAAATTCTTTCTTCTTTTGAACTGAAATGTCCCCATGATCTTCATCGCATAATTTTTCTACACGGCAAGCTTTCATATATTTGAAGATAAATCTTTAACTCAGTCTTTTTTTTTTCTGGCTTTATGTTAGCGCTTCGAAAATCTCTGTGGGAGAAGAAGGGAGTTTAATAGATATAGAGTTTCATATTTGCAAGATGAATATCTTCTGGAGATCAATTTCACAACAATATGAATGTACTTAATATTACTGAACTATAAGTTTAAAAATGGTTAAGATGGTAAATTTTATTTTATGTATTTTTTGCCACAATGAAAAATAATCTTCCTTATGATAATGATTTATGGTTTTCAGTGCCCTCGAACTTCTAGTTGCTTTTTTTATAAATGTATTCTAGTACGTCTCTGGGATCCAAAATAAAATATGATTCCCAAGATGTGTTCTTTTTAGCATAGAGTGGAATTACAACTGTTCTCATTCTAAATGGTATATTTCTATTTATGTGGCCTGATACTACATTACTTTAGGGTAGGATTAGGGGTTAGGGGTGCTACAGGGCAGGCAGTCACAGTGTATGGTGGCTTCATTTAGGTTTATCCCTACTATCTTGTTTATACGTGTTGGTGGACCCAAGTACAGCCTCTAGTATATCCCTATAACATTTATTTTGTTAGATTTAGTCCAAATTTTTTTGGCCTGTCATGATCCTTCATGGTTCCAATTCTGTAGTCGTTTGTATTCACTGTATCTCTGAGTTTCCAGTCAACCAGAAATCTGATATGTATGCATTACAATGAAAAAAAGAACAACAAAAAGCTGAAAGAGCCCTGCATTGTACCACTAGGAACCTCCTTCTGGTGTGACACAAATTCATACCTTTTGTGTATTCTAACTTATTGCCTTATTGCATACAACACAATACCAATGAAGACCTTATTAAATGTCTTCCTAAAATCTGTTTTACACCAACAAATGCTTTGGAAGAAATATGCAAGGAGAAGCACATGAACAGATTTCTCTCGATTGTTCCACCTGGTGTAATGTTGGTTTGTTTTGTTTTACTTTTTATTTTGAAATAACTGAAGATTCACAGGAAGTTGCAAAAAACTGTGCAGGAAGGTCCCATATACCCTTTACCCACGCTCCCCTAGTGACAACATCTTACATAACCATCAGAACCAGGAAATTGACATTGATACAATACAAAGAGCTTATTCAGATTTGACCAGGGGTGTGTGTGAGTGCGGGTATGTGCTCATGTGTGTATGTAGTTCTATGCTGGTTTATCACCTATATAGTTTAATGTAACCTACACCATGTTTAAGATACAAAACCACAATGGTCACTTGTACTACTTCTTTAGGGCCACATCTCCACCCTTCTCCCTTCCACCCCCAGTTGTTAATTCACTAATCGATTCCAACTCTATACTTTTTTTATTGCAAGAATATTATATAAATAGAATCATCAGGTATGTAACCTTGCAAAATTGAATTTTTTATTTTTTTATTCAGTATAATTCTTGTGTTTATCAATAATTCATTCCATTTTATTGCATTTAGTTATTTCATGGTATGGATGTACTACAGTTTATTTAACCATTCATACATTGAAGGACATATCGGTTGTTTCCAGTTTTTGACTATTACAAATAGAACTGCTATAAACATTCATGTACAATCACTCTGCAGTCCTGAGTATTTAATCCAGAGAAATGAAAACTTACGTTCACACAAAAATCTGTGTACGAAAGTTTATAACAGCTTTATATACTACTTAGCCATAAAAAGGAATGAGGGGCTGGCTGGTTAACTCTCTTAGTAGAGCATGGTGCTGATGACAGCAAAGTCAAGGGTTCAGATCCCCAAACTGGACAGCCTTCAGAAAAAAGGAACTATTGAATTATTGATACATGCAACTATTGATACACACTATGATGAATCTCCAGAGAATTATGCTGAGTGAAAAAAGCCAACTCCAAAAGGTTACATACTGTATGATTCCATGTATGTAACATTCTTGAAATGACAAAATTTGGAAATGGAGAACAGATAAGTGGTAGACAGGGGTTAAAGAGTTGGTGGGGTTGAAGAGGGAAGTGGGTAGAGCTATAAACAGGCAACATGAGGTATCCTTGTGGTGACGGAAATGTTCTGTGTCTTGACTATAGCAATGCCAATATCCTGTTTGTGCAGTTGAACTATAGTTTTGCAAGGTGTTAACCATTGGAGGAAATGGGTAAAGACTATGCTGGATCTCTGTATTATTTCTTAACAACTGCATGTAAATCTCCTATTATCTCAAAATAAAAAGTTTAATTTAAAAAGAAACTGCTAGGCCGGCCCAGTGGCTCACTCGGGAGAGTGCGGTGCTAATAACACCAAGGACCCGGGTTCGGATCCCATATAGGAATGGCCGGTTTGCTCACTGGCTGAGCGTGGTGCTGACAACACCAAGTCAAGGGTTAAGATCCCCTTACCGGTCATCTTTAAAAAAAAAAAAAAAAAGAAACTGCTGAAATTTATGCCATATACATTATATCTTAGTAAAGCTGTTACAAAAAAAAAAAAAAGGAAGAAAGAAGGAAGCTGCCAAGCTCTTTTCCACAGTGTTTATATCATTTTACATTCCCACCAGCAATGTATAATGATCTAGTTTTCCACATCCCTGCCAGCATTTGGTGTTGTCACTATTTTTTAATTTTAACCATTCTGATAGTTACATAGTGATAGCTCGTTGTAGTTTTATTTTGCATTTCCCTAATGACTATGATGTTGAACATCTTTTCATGTGTTTATTTGCCATCTGTATATCTTCTTTGGGGAAATGTCTGGTCATGTCTTTTGCCCATGCTATAATTGGATTGTTTTATTTTTTATTACTGGGTTTTGAGAGTTCTTTATATATTCTAGATACAAGTCCTTTGTTGGATATGTGATTTGCAGATATTTTCTCCCTGTTTGTAGCTTGTTCATTTTCTTAGCAGGGTCTTTTGCAGAGCAAATGTTTTTAATTTAAGACCCATTTGATCCATTTTTCCTTTCATGTCTATAAAATGGGGATAATAATATTTACTTACATGAGTGTTAGGAATATCAAGATAGAGGTAAATGTAGTTGTTACTATTTTACAGGTACTTAGAATCGTAAAACCATATTCTAGTGAAGGAAGATCGGCAAGCCATCCATCCTGATTCTTGCATAACTCACTCTTGCTGGGAATCAATCTCTCTGAAAGCTGCCTCTTAAAGTGTTTTACCATAGGACTTCCATGTATAAAAAGTAAGACTTAGGATGTAAAAACAAACAAACAAAAAAAAGATTTTATACTATGTCTTTATTTCCCAGAGTGTGTTCCATAGAACACTAATCCCTGGGATTTTCTATAAGAAAAAAAAAAAAAAAAAGCACCTTACAATGCTTTGA
This sequence comes from Galeopterus variegatus, assembly GCF_000696425.1. Classification (NCBI taxonomy): domain Eukaryota; kingdom Metazoa; phylum Chordata; class Mammalia; order Dermoptera; family Cynocephalidae; genus Galeopterus; species Galeopterus variegatus. The sequence continues at coordinate 967,703 of NW_007726230.1, read as the reverse complement.
GTTTGGTAAACAGTCATTGCTCTAATATCCTTTTGGAAAACTAAAGTATATGCTGAAACATTGAAAACTTAAAAATTCTGCAGTAAGTAAACCTGGTCAACTTCAATTAACTATTTTTTAAACCATGGGACCCTTTATTTTTATGACACTATTGGGATGACACTGAGAAAAGCTGTTATGTAGATAAGCAAACTAACTAACAGGTGATTTGAGGATACAGAGTGACAGAGTAATTCATTTCAACATCCCAACTTTTTTAAAGTTAGAAAAAACTTTGAGGGGCCGGCCCGTGGCTCACTCGGTAGAGTGCGGTGCTGATAACACCAAGGCCCCGGGTTCGGATCCCATATAGGGATGGCCGGTTCGCTCACTGGCTGAGCGTGGTGCTGACAACACCAAGTCAAGGGTTAAGATCCCCTTACCGGTCATCTTTTAAAAAAAAAAAAAAAAAAAAAAAAAAAAGAAAAACAAAAACTGAAGGCCCATGATTAATTGTGAGGGAAATTTCAATCGCCAACCACAACCACACCTGCAGCGACTCTGTAGTACATAATGTGGCTACCCTCAAGAGATGACCTGCACCTTAATTCCCTTCCCCTGCCTTTACTGACATCCTAGCATTTCAAGGGAACTCACAGGTCACTGTTAGAATCACTGATAAGAATTCCTGTTAGCAGACAGACGGGTTTGGATCCCATATAGGGATGGCCGGTTCGCTCACTGGCTGAGCGTGGTGCTGACAACACCAAGTCAAGGGTTAAGATCCCCTTACCGGTCATCTTTTAAAAAAAAAAGAAAGAAAAAACTTTGAAATTTAAAAAGTATTAGGTAAACTGAATTGACTCCTTTGTGATTTTTAATCTACATTATAGACTTTGCAATCAGCACTAGGTTAACAGTAAGAAAATTTAAAAATTATACTTCTTTAGCTTTGTATTCCCTTGGCTTGATCCAGACTTTTTCTGCAGTACATCTATACAGTCTTTTCTTTATAGTAGTTCATTTACTTTCTAAACTGCTGTGATCTTAGTGCATAAATTCACACTGACCCTAAAGAAAATATTCCAAATAGCACTAGTAACTTTGGTAATTACTTGGTATATTAGTCCGGATGCCTTCAGCTGACTCAGCTGAATTAAACAATAAGGAAATATATTATCTCACTTTACAGGTCAGGTGAGGCAAACATGAGGGTTGATTGTGTTGTCGTGTACCCAGGTTTTTTCTGTTGCTCTGCTCTTCCATATTCGGGGTCTGCTTCATCCTAAGGCATCATGGCCACATGACAACTTTCAGTGTCAGTAGTGCTAGGTACTTTCTTGTTCACATCTGGCAGTGAGGGAAGAGAGATTGAGATTGAGACTGAGACTGAAATTGAGAAACGCTTCTCCCAAGTTTGAAATGTAAGTCCTTCCCCTCACTTTTGTTTTGTTTTGGGAAGCTGGTCTCAACCTTGGTATTATAACTCCCCTCACTTTGATAACTCAGGTTAGGTCAGGAGAGTGTCAAGTGTTGAGGGGTTTAGATTAATCAGATTCCCCTCCCGAAGCTGTGAATAGGATTCTGTCAGGAAGGAAGAAGGTTGAAATGCTACAAAAATGGCACACTTGAAGATAAGGTAGAATAACAACAGATGAGATAGAATAACAACAAAGTGCTGTGCAAGTTATGCATGGTTTTTTCCATTGTTTTAGTCTTTGCTCCTGGACTAGCTTTTACAGGAAGCTCAAAATTAATTAGAATTCTGTTGCCATCTATATGTAGGGATCACATACATTTAAATAGAACAGTGAAACCAAAGCAATTCTAGGGCTGAAGAAAAGGTTAGAGGAGCAGGGGAAGTCCTGGATATTTATCTGTTGCTTCTCTTTGTATTTCCCACAGGGCTGTAGAAGCAGCAGGATGGCGCCTCTTGTTATAGACTGAGATCAATTGGACATTATTTACCTGGCAACACATTTGCCACTGAGGCACATTTACCTTCCCATTGGGGATGTTACTTAAAAATGTGGGTTTACAGAGGAGTGTAATCAAATTTGCTTATGATCCATGCTTTATGTAGAATACTGTCTTCAGGAACTCTGAGGGCACACCTTATTTCTTTTCTATGCCACAATGAGAGAATTTCACATTCAGTCAGGAAGATCAAACTGTATGTATGTTGGCACAGGCCCAAGCACACATAGTGCTACTGCTCTTCTGTTTGTCTCCTGGAACTGGTATCTCATTGCTATCCTCTTTGCATTGGTTAGGTTATAATAATGCCTTGTGTGAAAGGTACAACCCATCTCAGAATGCTCCAGGGCATAGTAAGTGAGAGATCTACAAGCTTCCCTTTCTGGATTCTCTTAAATGGTTTAAGTTTTTTATAACACATAATGATGTGGAAAGTAAGGAGTCTGCATCAAAATATTTTATTTGGGTGGTAAGGAATATTGATGAAGTAGAGCTTGAGAGATTAACCAGGAAGAAACAGTGAGTAGCATTATTCATAATAGCCAAAAGATGGAAAGTCCATCATTGGATGAAGATATACAAAATATGGTGTATATGTATGTACAATGGAATATTGTTCCACATTAAAAAAGGAAATTCTGACACATGCTACAGCATGGATGAACCTTGAAGACGTTAGGCTGAGTCAAATAAGGCAGGCACAAAAGGACAAATATTGTATGATTCCTCTTATACGAGATTCCCAGAGTAATCAAATTCATAGAGACATTAAGTAGAATGATGGTTGCCAGGAAATAGAGGGTGGTGGTAGTGGTAGTGGTGATGGAGAGTTATTGCTTAATTCCATAGGGGAAGATGAAGAAGTTCTGGAGATGGATGATGGTGATGGTTGCACAACATTGTGAAAGTACTTAATGCAACAGTACTGTATACTTAAAAAAGGCAAAAATGATCAATTTTATGTATATTTTACCACAATAAAAAAAGAAGCAGCAGCAATGATTGAAAGGTAAAGGTTTAAGATCATTCCTTTGGTTTTTTATTAATCAAATGTTTGAGTACCTACTAAATGCCAGGCACTATTTTAGGCCCAGGATATGGTGATGAATTAATTAGGTAAAGTTCTGACAGACTATATAGAAGACAAATGAGTAAACATGATTTATGATGCTAGCAAGTTCTGTGAAGAAAATGAATGAGGTGAGATGAGAAAGTGATGGGGGGATATCACTTTAGAAAGAGCAGTCAGTGAAAACCTCTCTGAGGAATTGCAATTTGAGCTAAGAATGAGCCAACCATGCACAGAATAAGAGACAAGAGGTCTAGGCAGAGGGATCAACTAGTACAAAGGCCCTTGGATAGAAATAAGTACTTGGTATGTTCAGAGAATAAAGAAGCCCAGTGTGGGGGCCGGCCCGGTGGCACACTGCTACAGTGCGCCGCTTGGGAGCGTGGCGGCGCTCCCGCCGAGGGTTCGGATCCCACATACAGACCGGCCGCTCACTGGCTGAGCGAGGTGCGGGTGCAACACCGAGGGTTGCGATCCCGTAGCCGGTCCCTGTCTGGTATGGACGCGACCCTGAGGGTTGCGATCCGTTGCCGGTCACGAAAAAAGACAAAAAAAGGGAAAAAAAAAAAAAGAAGCCCAGTGTGGCTGAAGCATTGTCAAGAAAGGAATGGTATGAGAGGAGGGCAGAGGTCATGGTAGGTAGTTGATATTAATTGAGCTCTCTTTTTTTTTTTTGGTGTGGCTGGCCAGTGCAGTGATCAAACCCTGGACCTTGGTGTTACCAACACCATGCTCCAACCAACTGAGCTAACTGGCTAGTTCCAATTGAGTTCTTATTGTGCACCAGGCGTTGTTCAAAGTGGCTTTTGAGTACTAACTCATTCAGTCCTCACAACCCTATGAGCTTGATTCTGTTATTCTCATTTTGCAGATAAAGCAACTTACCAATAAGGCACAGAGAGGTTAAATAACTTGTTCATGTTCACATAGCTAATAAGTGTCAGAGCCAGGATTCAGCAGAGCCAGTTTGCCTCCAGAGTCTGTGGCCCTAACTACTATGCTGCATTGCTCGGATATCAATGTCAGGAGCTCAGGGGAAGGGGCTCACGTGAAGATGCTCGTTTGGAAATCGTCAGCATTAGATGGCATTTAAAGCTATGGAACTGAAAATGTGAAAAGCAGCTCGGGAGATGAGTCCAAGTCATAGAAATTTACAAAACAAAGTGAAACTCAGTGTAAACTTTGGACTTTAGTTAATAATAAATGTTCCAATATTCATTCATTAATCGTAGCACATGTACCATACTAATGCAATATGTTAATAATGGGGGAAACTTATGGAGGGGGAGGAGGGTATATGGGAACTCTACTATCTGCTCAATTTTTCTTTAAAAAGAAATAACTACTGTGGTGCTGGGCATCATCTGTCAGCTCTTCTAGTTACGCAGGCAGTGCGTCTTCACTTGAGCCCACCACGTGGGACTCTGTAAAGCTAGGGCTCACAGACCCCTCTAGCCCATTGTACAGACTGGGTCACAAACCCTCCACACCCAGGTCTACAAGCTAGGTAATAGGAAAGGGTCCTGGGAGCCATGGGTAAAAAATTAATAGGCTTTATTCAGAGCTAGCAGCAGCTGCCCTAGTGGCTTCCCAGAGCGTCCTGAAAGAAGCGCTGTGTATCAGAGCCCTTAGTCCTTTTTACTTAAGTCCATAACCCAAAACACCTGGGTGCATATGCACAATTACATTAGACAATAAACAAGGAACAGCAAATTTATATGCACGTGCATCCAGCTGATATAAATATCAGATGCTCAGCAAGATTCTGAACATCTGAGGGGCCTGACCATTTTCTTATATTTTCCCAATAGGCTCATTCTCAGCATGACGGTTTTAAAAAAAAAAAAAAAGAAAAAAAATCTACTGCAGCAAGATTTCTTCTAAAAAGTAATGTTGGGTGAGCTCTCTGGTTACCTCTCACCCCTCAGGATTCAAGAATTAGCAGTTCAGGCTTCCATAAATACTTTGGCAGAAAGGGGTACAAGTGTTTATCCAGTTACAGGGTTAATAAATCAGAAATAGATATTCATGGATTATATTGCAAACAGATTTCCATCTTGAAATTATTCTAAAGATTGCTTAGTAGGTAACATTTTATGGTATTTTAGAAAGATGATAGTATATGTAGAAGAGTGTGTGTGTGTGTGTGTGTGTGTGTAGTTTGGGGAATATACTAAACACGTATTCCTTTAGGAACACTTGTGATCCTTGTCTCCTTTCCCTTGGAATCCAGCCCTCCTAAACATATAAATTCTCCAATTTGGTAAAGATAATTAGCTAACCAAATTAAAGAGAACAGAGAGTATCAGAGAAAGTCACTCCCAGCTACTTCCGTCTCGAGGATTCTGATATATAACTTATAAAGAGTAAATTAGATTTTCCTAAGACTTTTATTTCAGCTTTTAGTGGACTCACTCTTATTTGGGGGGGGAGGGATATTTAACTTAGATATGCACCCATGTTTTCATGCTTTTGTCCCTAACAATAGCTCTGCCTGGAATGCCCACCCCGATCAGATTTCTGTTTGTTTTTCAAAGTCTTGGTCAATGTTACTTCATGGTGTTGTCTCCAGCCCCCCACAAACTTGTAGTCATCATACACTTCATTCACTAGAATTTTGGATGTATCATAGCACTCAGATTTATTAAAGTGAATAGTGTGTGCTCTCTACCAGATCGTGAGTTCCTAAGGGCAGGATCTAAGTCTGTGAATCTGAGTAACTCTAAGCAGTAGATTTGGGCCTTTTGTTACTTGCAGCAAGCACCCTACTGAAAACCAGGAGGCATACTTGAAGTGATTCAGAACCTCAAAACCACACAAAATTCAGGTATGTGACAAGACAGTCACTTCCTCGGTGTAACGATTTCTCATGGTGCCTATAAAATCATCCAGTATTGGGCCGGCCCGGTGGCGCACTGGATGAGTGCGCCGCTTGGGAGGCGCGGCGGCGCTCCCACCCAAGGGTTCGGATCCCACATGCAGACCGGTTCCCGCTCACTGGCTGAGTGAGGCGCGGGACCAACGCCGAGGGTTGCGGTCCCGTTGCCGGTCCCCGGTCCGGTGCGGGGGCAACACTGAGGGTTGCGATCTGTTGCCGGACACGGAAAAAGATAAAAGACAAAAAAAAAAAAAACATCATCCAGTACTATAACACTATTCACTTGGTGGTCTTTCATTAACATGGCAAAAATCTGAATGATTTTAACTCACCTGAATTTTCTTTCTCGTATGGACACAAGCAAAGTTCCTATATATCCTAGTTTCTAGAAGCCTTATCTATTGGTTTTTTTTTTTTTTTTTCCTTTTTGTCTTTTTTCGTGACTGGTAACGGGATCACAACCCTCGGTGTCGTGCCCACACTGCGCTCAACCAGTGAGCGGACCAGTCTCTATATGGGATCCGAACCCTCGGCGGGAATGCCGCCGCGCTCTCAAGCGCCGCACTCTACCGAGTGCGCCACTGGGCCGGCCCCTTATCTATTGTTAAATAGAGAGAAACACGATAAGGCCAGGAGACCATCAGAGTCTTGGAATTTTTTTATTTGAAACTCAAGTTCTTCACCTGCAGGATTCCCAAATGGTAGAGAATTACTTGAAATTTGGTGTGAATTTGCCAGAGAGGCTATATTTCCAGAGCAATCCTTTGTGTAGTCAGCAGTCATGGTGCCCATGTGGCTCCTATTGGTGGTTTCCCCTGTGTGGTGCTCAGTAGAATTGATGGTTTGTGTAAGATGACCTAACTTACAGACCACTTAAGGGTTTTTTTGTTATGTTTTTTTTTTTTTTAAACATTTTAGGGTAAGAAAAAGGACATTTAGCCTTCTCTTTTTATGAAGTTTTCTGATTTGTTGGAAAAAAGACCATATTTTATTAAATGTAGGATGCCATCAGTTCTCCATTACTTAAATGTTACAATGTCTATAAAATCCCTACAAGTAATGGCAGTTGCTCTTGAAAAATCTATTAATTGGCTGACAATTTTCTCTTTAGTGTTCTTTACGTATTTAGTTCCTTGAGAAGGGGCAAGCAGTACAGAATTTTTACTAACTTCTTGTTTTTCCCTACCAGTTGCTTTTCGACTATACGACTTGGATAAAGATGACAAGATCTCACGTGATGAGCTGTTACAGGTATGTGGGAGAGCTCACGGATAACTTGTGTTTGAGCCCTGCCTGCTTACTTTTGTGGGCAGGAATTGTTCTTTCCTACTGTAAGCATGTATTTAACACCTGCTGGGTTCAGAGACCTGTCCTACATATAAAGTAGAGCAGATGAACTGGGAAAACTTGAAATGGCTCATTGAGTTCTCACAGACATATGTCTCCACTTTTTAAAAGCTAACTGTCCATTTTGTGTTAAGAAAAAAAAAAGAACTAAATGTCTTTTAGGTGGTGACTGGCAGAGTAAAATATGCGACATGGTTTAGATCAAATAGTTCAGTGATTGCTAAATCAGCTTGTTGGCAACCAACTAATTATGATGATATTAATGCTGCTGTTTAGTTTGTCCTTGGTCAAGAAATTGCTGCTGTGCCAGGGTACCCTGAGCCAACTGCCGCCTGTCCTTTGTTGCTCATGTGGGCAATTCCCTGTTCCCCTACTATCAGTGACCGACATTTCATCCTATTAGCATTGCCCTTCTCTTCTCTTCCCCCCACCTCCTTTCCCCTTCTATAAGTTTGTAGGGGAGAAAATGATCCTTTTTTTAAAAAATACATTTATGAGTCTGGAGAACCTTAGGAGGCGTTAGCATTCAGGAATTTCCATGGGGAGATTTTTCTGACACACCTAGGATGGTCCAATGGTAGTGAGTTATCAGAACTTATTAACACTCGTGTCACAAAAGTTAGTATACAACTCCCCATTGCTAAATTTGACTGGCTTTTTTAAAAGTGGGGGGGGGGGGGGGAGATAGACCTAAAAAGTAAAGTGGTTTCCACTCACTCTTAGGTAAATCTGAATTCATTCAGTGTCTTAAGAAGTCTTCCAAGTTGAAGATTACTGGGGCCAGATTAAGGACCAACCCAAAGTATTCCTACATTACTATGTCTGAGCAAAAATCAAAACAGTCTGCAGGTCAGTGTTTGTGTCCACCTTGCTTTTGAGTTGAGAATGTCTTTCTTCATTAAGAAGAGTTTATTGAAAGTTGTTACATATGGGCTTCTGAGTTCTGAAGAGAAAAGATAGAGTCAATCACTCTGTGTTGCATGTTTTCATCCTCTGGCCTGGATCTGGCTGCCAGAAAGATTTTGTGGGAGTAGAGGGCTGATTTATTTTCTATTATTAGGATAAAGAAAGCCTGGGGCAGGGAGTGGGGAGGAGACTATATATCCATAGCACCAGTCAGTGCCACTAGAGTGTTCCTGGGGCCAGGAATGACTTTGGGACAAATGTGTTCATGGAATATTGAAGTGTCAGACAACTAGTTTTCTCCTAGCAAGAGGAGGATATGAACATTTTACCAAAGTGAGAGAAGAGAACAAAGTTTATCTTTCTAGATGCTGCAATTTCTAACACATTTGGTAACTTGCAATTCTTATTCTTTGGATGTTAAAAAGTTTGTGATGACTTTATCTTAAGGAAAGGCTGAGTGGTCATGTTTTCTTAATATGATTCTTGTAAAAAGTACTGGTTGAGGGCCGGCCTGGTGGCGCACTGGAGAGTGCGCCGCTTGGGAGTGTGGCGGCGCTCCCGCCAAGGGTTCGGATCCCATGTGGAAACTGGTTCCCGCTCACTGGCTGAGCGCGGTGCGGGCGCAACGCCGAGGGTTGCGAGCCCATTGCCGGTCCCCGGTACGGGCGCGACACCGAGGGTTGCGATCCCATTACCGGTCAGTAAAAAACACAAAAAAGGAAAAAAAAAAAAAAAGGTACTGGTTGAACACTTGGGGTCATGGATGTGTTTATTATCTTGATTGTGGTGATGGTGTCATGGGTATGCACATATGTCAAAACTTACCAGATTGTACATTTTAAATATGTACAGTTCAATATATATAACGTATACTTCAATAAAGATAGTTGCTCTACTTCTCAATTCCTTGTATGAAGCTAGTAAAATTTTGACATGTAAACCTTATAAAGACAGTACAAGAAAAGAGAACTACAGCCCAATCTTTTATTGACATAGATATGAAAATCCTAAACAAAATGTTAACACACTGACTCCAGCAATATGTGAAAGGGGTACTATACTATAGCCACAGTGGGTTTATACTAGGAATTCAGAGTTCATTTAACATTAGAAAATCAAACAGTACATTCACCATTTTAACAGGTTAAGGAAGAAAAATTGAGTTGTCTTTTCCATAGAGAAAAGCATTTGATAAAATTCATACCCATTCATGATTAAAGAAAAAAAGAAAAATTTAAAAAGCCTTATAAAAACAAAAATAAAAGGAAGCTTTCTTAAATTGATAGAGTATATACAATAACCCTTACCAAACATTAAATAATAATAATAAAGGTCCCATTTGCTAATAAACATCCAACTGAAACGATAAGTGGCAACATGTATAGGTGGAAGGAGCACAGACTGGCTTGAAAATGGAGGCTTGGGCAGACAGCTCATGCCACTGGTTGCTGGGACCCAGGTCAGGCCACTTCTGGGCCCTTGTGTCCTCATTAATGGGCTGGGCTGGACCAGGTGATCTTTAAGACCCCACCACTCCTATCCTCACCCCCCCTATACACACAACACAAATATACATGCACAATACAGTGCTATAATTATAAAAATAAAACACCTCAGAGAATAATTGAACCAAGATTTGAAAAAGCTGCTATTTGAGGATGGATTCATTTGGCTGGCCACACAGTAAAAATGGCAAATGTCCTGGCTATTTATCATCTTTGATAGCTTTGCCTCTTTATTATTAACCTTTCAATTTATGTGCATTTGTACCTAAAATGTACAACTTCCAATTTTCAAGATTGGTTTGTTGGGGGGAAAAAAAACAGTGTTGGTACAAATCAATATTTAAGCTTTTTTTCTTTTCAGAAAACCCTGTAATTTACCTTTAAAACTATTTCATGAGATTGGAGAAGGATGTAAAGAAGTGGGGAAGGAAGGGCTAGAGGCCTTTCCTTCCTATGGAAAAGCTCAGCTCCTTACCTTTTGAGACAGAAGTGGGTTGGCTGCAGTGATCTGAGGCATCAGAAAAGCACTCTGGGGCCGGCCCGGTGGCGCACTGGATAGTGCGCCGCTTGGGAAGCGCGGCAGCGCTCCCGCCCGAGGGTTCGGATCCCACATACAGACCGGTTCCTGCTCACTGGCTGAGCGATGCGCGGGAGCAACGCCGAGGGTTGCAATCCCGTTGCCGGTCCCCGGTCCGGTGCGGGGGCAACACTGAGGGTTGCGATCCGTTGCCGGACACGGAAAAAGACAAAAGTCAAAAAAAAAAAAAAAAAAAGAAAAGCACTCTGTCCCCCATTTCATATTGTCTGAGAGTCAGCCTTTTTATATTGTCTAAGAGTCACATCATTAAAGTTGCTTATTTTGTTTAAGGTAGCAATTTTCGAAGTATGTTCACACACTAAAGATGTTAGTAAAATTGTGGGGTGATTCTTGGTTAAGTTTGAGACAAACTTGGTGAAACTGTTAAATTCTCTTCACTCAATTCTCACAGCCCTTTAAATGTGCTTGTTATTTTTCTATGGGGATTTACCATTTTACCCTTCAAGGATCTTTATGTTTCTTGGTCATACTTTAGGAATTGCTGGCTTAATGTATCACCTCAAAGATGACTGCATTTGGGTGGGATTCCAGAAAGCCCCACCAAACTGACTTAAATCAATAAGGAACTAATTTGCCTGATGCAACGAGAAGTCTGGGGATAGATTGTCGAGGCTAGTACAATACCTTAATGATGTCTAGCAATGAGGCTTCTTCCATATTCTTGTTCTGGCATCCATGACTCACCTCATGGCCCCAGGATGGCTTCTGTACCACCATACATTATATTTGCATTCTGGGTAGGAACAATGGGAAGGAGGCTTTGCCGTCCTATCCAGTGACCTTGCCAGAAAGTTCTGTGCACATCGTTGTCTACATGGCCCAGATGAGAAGATAAGGCTTTCAGCTTTCTAGCTATTATATTTGAGGGCTTCAAAGGAAAAGGGGGTGGGGAGACTTTATCTTTAATATTAGTAAAAGAGTCCCTCTGACTCCCAAATCCCCTGTAATTCCTGGCTCTTGGTCCTGCAGGTGCTACGCATGATGGTTGGAGTGAATATCTCAGATGAGCAGCTGGGCAGCATCGCAGACAGGACCATCCAGGAGGCTGATCAGGATGGGGACAGTGCCATATCTTTCACAGAATTTGTTAAGGTCAGTTCACCTTGCGGTTTGAAAAAGTTAAATTATACCGCACAGTGGGGGGGGGGGGAACCATTATTCAGATAAGAGCTTGGGACTGTTGTGACCTTCATAACTATAATTCATTTTGTGCCCTACCCCCCTCCCAGGTTTTAGAGAAGGTGGACGTAGAACAGAAAATGAGCATACGATTTCTTCATTAAAGGATGGAGACCAAACTGTTCCTTGCTTTCTAGTATTTAAGAACTGGAACTTGAGAGTCCTCCTGTCCACTACCCCCACCTCCACCCCATTTTTTCCCTTCTCCCCAAGTACTACTGCTGTTGCATGACAACCCCAAATATGTTCTGTCAAAACAAACCTACCTTTGGTGTATAAACAGGGCATTACAGAATGGTACACCCAGTCTATTTCTGTTAAGTATCCGTTCACCAGTTTTCCATTTATAAATATCATCTTCCTCCATTCTGTTGCTGAATGTCACACATCCATCCAGTCTAAGAAAGTGAGAGAGAGAATCATGCCAAGAACCAGCCAGCAAAGCTCTTTCACTGGATGTCAGCTGCAGCCATGCCGCCTTCCCTCCAGCGAGGCTTCAGCACGCTTCTTCATCCCTTTATATGTCCTTTGCTTCCTACTTCCCTGTCACCCAACATAGCATTCACTTCATCTTTCAGTCTCCTAGCTTCTTACTGAGCCTCAAAATCCCCCCTGTTCTACTTGGCACCCCAAGCTGTGCCGGTTAAATATATTTCTGACTTGGCAGGATAGTTCAGTGGTCTGGTAGCTTTTATCTACCTTCATTCTTAAATGGGTCTCTGGGATGTTGCCTCTCCAGGAGCTTTTCAGTAACCAACACTTTTCTCAGAAGAATATGACCATCTCTTGGTCCCCTGCACTCTGCTCTGTCATCAAAGGGCTGCTAGATGGAGATGTCTTTCTTGAAAGGTGGCCCTGGTGAGAGGTATAGAGCCAGGTCTTCTATGTGGCTTGCCCAGGTTGCTCTACCTCTGGCCTCTGATTCTCAACTTATGTGCCTATATGGCTCCTCTTGTTAGTGCAGTGTTGACCATTCAGAAAATAGCCATATGCCTGCAGGTTTTCTTAGATTTGAGACACCGTCACCTCCAGAATGGCTGCTCTGACAGTATGCTTGGGGACTTTCTCATGGCTTTCTGAACAAGAAGGCTGGGCACCCAATAAAGCCTCCTTCATTCACACCTCTGCAGCATGGTTTATGCCTCGGTGTCATGTGCACTGGAATGTTTTTCACTTCACAGTTCCAAGTAGAAAGATTAGTGTTACGGAAGTGCCTAACTTATCCCAGTCTAAAAGACTTAAAGACTGTCCTCAGTGTCTTGAAGTTTTGCACAGAATTCTTTATGAATTTTACATTTGGCAAATGTTAATTCTGGAAGCCATAGTCAGTTCCTAATACAGGTCCAAAGCATTGAATGTATTGTATCATTAGCTGCCTGGTTACATTAGCTTCCTAGCTCCTCATGTAAACCACTGCTAATCCCTTAGAAACAAGGGGTCCAGCACTGGTGGCACAACCTAAGGTGGCATTACAGGTCTTCGAGTGAGCCAGAGCAACTTCTCTGCCAAAGTCAGTTTAGTTTAGATTTCATTGAATCAGGCTGTTACCATCCTAATGTATGTCTGTATGAGTCTATTTATTCATATATCTGTCCTTGGCTGACTTTCTCTGACTCTTTGCTTGCTTGCTTGTTTCCTTGCTTTGGAAGGCTATCCCAAGACGTATACACTATTCTTTAGGAGGGGATTTCTTAAAAAAATACCACTGCAAAGGGATAGGGAAGGGTGGAGAACTGGACGGTGGCCAGGCTGGATGGCTCAAGTATAAATGAATGAGGAATTTTTATGAAGTATCAGTCTGACTTTGTGATCAAGTTATGTAATATAAGAATTATATAAAAGGGAAGAATTGTCTGATACTGATCTGTTAGAGAGGTACTTCAGAGGCTCCTTGATTTGCATATTTAAAGTTCCTAAAATTAAGGCTTTTTCCCTCTTTTGGCTGTGTAGCAAACTGTTTCAATCCACAGTTGTGCCTTATTGTTCCATTAAAATTGTATTCTTTGACCCATCAATAAATACTTGTGGTTAAAACAAAATAATTTGGTTGATTTTGTCCATGTGTTTTACAAGAATTTTATATAACTCAGTTCCCTTCTTCAAGTCTGAAATCACAAACTGTGTCTCCCTTACTCAGCTTTATGTCTGTACTATCAAATGTACGTCTGCTCTGCCACTGCCTGGACACATGAAGTGGGAGCATTCATCTAGGGGCCAGCACTGTCTGCCTCTCTGTACAGTTTTGTAGCCCTCAGCTACTTCCCATTCATTCCAGGCAAGATTCAAGTTATGTTTTTGACTCACTGAGTCCTTAAATGAAGAAAAGGCCTAAAAATGGTGTATCTGTCTATTGCTTATTATTAATTTGCCCACCTCTCATTCACGTGTAGCCTCAGTGACATATTGTACTCAATGTTTACATGGCTTTTAACATTTTCAAGCTTGTGATTGCTTAGTCTGTCACTTGTCTCTTCTTACTTTAAGATTTAGTGGTATGCCACAGGACACAAAGCAGTAATAGCTGGAATTGGTCATCTGGAGTTCTAACATGATACCCTTTTGTCCGTTTCCCAACCTTCTGCCACAAAAGTCCATTCAAAGTGACTTGTACATTGTTTCAGCTTTGCTTCACTTCGTGTCTAATTTTAGGATTTGGAGAAAAGTGCAAGATAAAATGACCATGTAGTCAGTTTTGGAGGAATCTTGATGTTACTATGGCCACAGGTATACCAGTCTTTGACTAAATAAAACTTAATTGATACTATATCAAACTTATAAAAACATTACAACATTATATACAATTTGAGGAAAATCCCCTTAACTAATTTTATTTCCCTTGCTCCCTTCTGGTTTATCAATGCATTATGTACTTGAACATAAATGGAATATAATACAAGATTATAAGGGCCAGCCCATGGCTCACTTGGGAGAGTGTGGTGCTTATAACACCAAGGCCACGGGTTTGGATCCTGTATAGGGATGGCCGGTTAGCTCACTTGGGAGAGTGTGGTGCTTATAACACCAAGGCCACGGGTTTGGATCCTGTATAGGGATGGCCGGTTAGCTCACTTGGGAGAGCATGCTGCTAACAACACCAAGTCAAGGGTTAAGATCCCCTTACCGGTCATCTTTTTAAAAAAAAAGAAAATAATAATAATAATACAAGATTATATCAGCTTTTAAAATTAATGTGATGTTTCCCCATGTTATCTGTTCCTTCTTAATATTTTACCAACCTGATGTAATACTTATTTAGTCATACTTTGTTTGCTTATTGTTTCCAATTTTATCTGTTATAGAATATTGATATTGTTATATGAGTATTGCATATAACTTTTTTCTTTGAAAAAATTTTATAGGAGTAGGATTATTAAGTCAGAGTTTGAACATATACTTATAGCTTTTGATAGGTTTCAAAAGAAATGAATGCCACAAGCAATTGAATTACTCTCTTTTACCTTTAGTGTTCTTTTTAGAATATTCTTTATGGTCACCTATTTTTCCAAATTGATTTTAGAGTCATGTTGTCAAGTGTAGTATTTATTTCTGGTGGCTGGCTGGTATGGGGATCTGAACCCTTGACCTTGGTGGTGTTACAAAGTCGTGCTCTGCCCTACTAAGCTAACTGGCCAGCCTCGTGTTGTATTTAAAACACCATTAAAATAAATTCTGTCCATTAGGATTTGGAGCAAGTATTTACTGCAGAGATGCCTCACAGAGAGCTACCTTTTACAAGCTAGTTTTCTTATGCTACAAACCAGGTATTTATCCTATTCCCCAAACACTAACAGCAGAATTGCTCAGAAGGAAGTCATCATTACTGGACAGAAATTCCTGAAATTCACATTACTTTGGCTATGCTTTGAGTTAACTAGTAATTCAAACTCAAGATGGCATGTATTTTCCAATACACATCTGTTTAACATCTAGTTTATTAGAAACACCAATTTAGAAATTTTCTTTTTTTTCCTTCACACCAAGCAGTTTAAGGAGTTTTACCTGTTAAGTTTGTGAGCGACTGCAGGGTGTTTCTTCACAGCTCTGGGAGGGAACAGACAACAATGAAGTCTCATCTTTTTTAAGATGGAGTAAGTAACTGGCCTGGCATCTTTACTTGAGGTAAAGCTGATCAAGGACTTGTTCTCAAGATGCCTATACCCGGGCCGGCCCGTGGCTCACTTGGGAGAGTGCGATGCTGATAGCACCAAGGCCCCGGGTTCGGATCCCATATCGGGATGGCCGGTTCGCTCACTGGCTGAGCATGGTGCTGACAACACCAAGTCAAGGGTTAAGATCCCCTTACCGGTCATCTTTTAAAAAAAAAAAAAAAAAAGATGCCTATACCCTTTGGTTTTCTAGGCACTGAGGTTTTGTTCTCTCATCAAAAGCAGCAAGAATGTTTATTTGGAGACTGGGTCCTGACACTTCCTACTACACTTTGCAGTCTATTCAAGAAGTGCACCATGTAGGTGAATTGTCATCTTCGGTACCTGATTGTGGCTAAAGAAATAAGAATTGATCAAAGAAGCTCTTTGGTCTTCTACAAATGTATCAAGCACCATTAACCAGAGACTTAGTGTTCCATTCACAAGAAAATCTCTTACTCACTAAAACACACAATTTCTTTAGAAAAAATTCTAATAAACTTGGTGATTTGATCATCCAGCCAATAACAAATTGTAAGTAGCTATATTAGTGGAGTCACTGTAGTAAGTAGCTATATTAGTGGAGTCACTGCTAGAAATGGGAACATTGACAACCTAGGGAAGCTTAACAAAGGAGAGCCTATGAAAAACCAAATAGCTCCAAAGACATTCCAGTGCACACCAAATAATCCTAAGCAATTCATTAACCCTGAAGGCATCACAACAAAAATGAATAAAAAAAGATCTCAACACCAAGGGTTGCGATCCCGTTGCCGGTCACGGTGCGGGCGCGACACTGAGGTTTGCGATCCCGTTACCGGTCACGAAAAAAGACAAAAAGGAAAAAAAAAAAGAAATGATCCACTTGTCTATTTGACAGTATTCCCTAGCAGAATTTTAGAATGAGTCATTACATGGTTTGTAAAGACATGGAAGAGAATTCGATGATCACTGGAATGCTGACGTGTTTGGCCAAGAATTAAGTATTCTGAATTACTCTCCCTTCACTTATTTCAAAATCTTATTAAGGGCCAAGCCCATGGTGCACTTGGGAGGGTGCGGCGCTGGGAGCGCGGCAGCAGTCCCGCCACGGATTCGGATCCTATATAGCGATGACCGGTGCGCTCACAGCACTCACTGGCTGAGTGCGGTGCGGCCGGTCTCAAAAAGGACAAAAAAAAAAAAATCTTATTAAATTCTTATGTTGGATCAATGAGATAGGCACTGCATTGTTGATTTCATCAAAGCATATGGATGGGTCTCAGTATTCATATGGTTAAGATGGAAGAAATTGGGTTAGATTATAGCTGATTTATTTGAAGATGGTAGTTGAATAACCATACGCCAAGAATCTAAGATCATGGTCCAAAAAAAAGATCTTAAAAGATTCTTTTGAAAAAGAGGAACAAAATCGGAAGTATCACACTTTTCCAATTTCAAAATTTACTTACTGCAAGGCTACAGTAATCAAGATAGTGTTGTATTGGTATAAGGATAGAAATATAGATAATGGACTAGAATTGTGAATCAAGAAGTAAACCTTCAGGGCCGGCCCGGTGGCGCACTGGATAGTGTGCCGCTTGGGAAGCGCGGCGGCGCTCCCGCCCGAGGGTTCGGATCCCACATGCAGACCGGTTCCCGCTCACTGGCTGAGCGAGGCACGGGAGCAACACCGAGGGTTGCGGTCCCGTTGCCGGTCCCGGTCCGGTGCGGGGGCGACACTGAGGGTTGCGATCCGTTGCCGGACACGGAAAAAGACAAAAAAAAAAAAGAAGTAAACCTTCACATTCATGGTCAATTGATCTTTGACAAGACTGCTAAAGCAATTCAGTGGAGGAAGGAATAGTCTTTTGGTATACCTGGGGTGATTGGATATTCACATGCAAAATAATGAAGCTGAGCCCCTACCTCACAGCATGTACAAAGTTTAACTCAAAATGGATCAAAGACCTAAATGTAAGAGTTAAAACTATAAAACTGTCAAGAGAAAACATGGGCATGTCTGGCCTTGTATTAGGCAATGATTTCTTAGATATGATATCAAAAGTACAAACAAAATAAAAATTTAAATGGATCATCAAAAGTAAAAACTTGTGGTCCAAAGGACATTATTAAGAAAGTGAAAATACAATCTACAGAATGGGAGAAAATACTTGCAAATCATATATCTGATAAGGGATTCGTACCTACAATATATAAAAATCTACAACTCAAAAATAAAAGGACAACCCAATTATGGAACTCCTGTGCACTATTGGTGGGAATGTAAGATTGTGCAGCTGCTATGGAAAACAGTATAGTGGTTGGTTCTTCAAAAAATTAAAAACACAATTACCATATGATCTAGCAACTCCACTTCTGGGTATATGCCTAAAATAATTGAAAGCAGGGTCTTGAAGAGATATTCGTAGACCCATATTCACAGCAGCATTATTCATGATAGACAAACTAGAAAGCAACTCAAGTATCCATCAAGGGATGAATGGATAAGCAAAATGTGATATATATATATATAAAAGAATATTATTTGGCATTAAAAAGGAAGGAAATTCGGATGCATGCTACAATATGGATGAAACTTGAGGACATATTACTAAGTGAAATAAGCCAGTCAAAAGGAAAAATACTATATGATTCCACTTACATGAGGCACCTAGAGGGGTCAAATTTATAGAGACAGGAAGTAGAATTGAGGGATGGGGAAAATGAGGAGTTATTTTTAATGGGTACAGAGTTTCAGTTTTGCAAGATGAAAAGAATTCAGATGGTGATGGTTGCATAAAAATATGAATGTACTTAATGCCACTGAACTGTACACTTAAAATGATTAAGATGTTAAATTTTACATTATATGTATTTTTCCACAACTTAAAAAAGTAACATTTTTTAAAAAGGCAAATAACAGAATTAAAAAATGAGCAAGGGCTCTGAATAATAGACTGTTCTTCAAAGAAAATATAAAAATGGCCAATAAGCACATGAAAAGATGCCTCAACATCATTAGCCAATGCAAATTAAAACCATAATGAGATACCACTTCACACCCACTAGGATAGCCATAACAATAAAAAAAAAAAAAAAAACACCCACATAACACATAACAAGTGTTGGTGAACATGTGGAGAAATTGGAATTCTCATCCATCGTTGGTGGAAATATGAAAAGGTGCAGCCAATTTGGAAAACAAGCTGGTAGTTATTCAAATGGATAGAGTTGCCATATCCTAGAATTCCACTCCTAGGTATATACCAGAGAGAAATGGAAACATTCATCTACAATAAAAATGTGTGCGGGAATGTTCATAACAGCATTATAATAGTAAAAAAGTAGAAACAACCCAAATGTCCATTAAGTGATGAATGGATAAATAAAATGTAGTTTATCTATACAATGGAATGTTATCTGGCAATAAAAAGAAATGTACTGATACATGGTACAGCATGGATGAACCTTGAAAATATGCTAAGTGAAAGAAGTCAGTCACAAAGGACCACATATCGCATGATTCCATTTATATGAAATGTTCAAAACAGGCAAATTATAGATACAGGAAGTAGATTAGTGATTGTTTAGGGCTGGGGGAATTGTAGGTTGTGGGGTAACAGCTAAGGCATATAGAGTATGCCTTTGGAGTAATTAAAATGTTCTAAAATGTATTGTGTTCATGGATGCATGACTGAGAATATGCTGAAAGCCATTGAATTGTACATTTTAAATGGGTGAATTGTGTAGTATATGCATTATCTGAATAAAGCTATTTACAATAAAACATTGGTGTCAGAGTTAAGGAAAGCCTTCCATGCCATACCACAGACTTCTCTGTCAGTGGTCCAGTCCTTTTCAACATTCAAAGATGAAGGCATAAAAATGGTGTTTACTAATTTTTTTAGATAACATGAAGCTGGAAAAGCAGTTAATACAATCCCTCTGTGGAAGACTAGAGACTAAATTATCCTAATAATTTGTGTTCAATCAAAAATGGCTAACATTTATATGAAATTTACTGTATGCAAGGCACTGTTTCTGTGTGCTTGATATATGTTAGCTCTTAACACTCACAACAACCTTCGGAGGCAAGTACAGTTTTTATCACTGTTTTGCAGGTGAGGAGATTAAGGCATAGAGAGGTGATTTTTTTTTCAAGATCAAATTCACACAGCTAATTATCGATAAAGAGTTTGGATTCAAACCTAGGAACTCTGTATAGCCCATGCTCTTAATGATTTCACTCTCCAACAATCTAGACTTACACATGTTTTATTAAATTTTTTCCTAATCTTTTTTGATGCTATTGTGAATGGAATTGTTTTCTTAATTTCATTTTGTTTGTTGCTAGTATACAGTGAAAATTATCAGTATCAAAATGGAGTCACTAATGTCAAACCCTAACAAAATGGGGGCAGAGAGGCCGTGAAGAAGAGCCCCTCATACATATATGCCTATGACAGAACTATGCAAGGAATTCTTCCAAACCACAGTATTCCAAATAAGCTGCCTGCACAAGGACACTTGCCTGACATGGCTGTCTTTACTGATGAACTAATAATAATTCTTGTAACCGCCCCTGTAACCTATAGTCTTTGTTTCAAAAAGCTTAGGTGGACTTGTTTATTTCTTTCAAAGCTTTCTCCAGCCCCAGCCTCTCTGGATGCTTCTGTGGTCTGCCATAACACCCGTTTCCCAGATTGCAATCTCCTGCTGTTCCCAAATAAACTCTTTGCTTTGGAGAGTTGGTCTCTCTGTCTCTCAGGGTTGACAACAGAAATACAATTGATTTTTGTATACTGATCTTGTATCCTGGGACCTTGCTAAACTTATTAGTTCTGGTACCTGCCGTTTTTGTGGATTCCTTATGATTTTCTACAGAGGATCATGTAATCTGCAAATAAAGGCAGTTTTATTTCTTCCAATCTGCATGCCTTTTGTTTGTCTTTTTTCCCTGGCTACCCCGACAGTACAACGTTCAATAGAGGTGGTGAGAGCCGGTGTCCTTGTCTTGTTCCTGATCTTAAAGGAAAAGTATGGCCTTACTCTTTAATATGATGTGAGTTATGGGTTTTTCCATAGATGCTCTACTCTGTATCACCATAAGCTTCTGTAAAAATAAGATTCCTCGGCCTTATCGGAAGACTTAGGGAATTTGGTCTTGGGGAGGTGCAGCCTTAGGAGTCCGTATTTCTAAGAAGAAGCCCAGATGACAGCCGTTGTGGTGTTGTGGGAAGCACTGCGGGGCTGGCGGGTTAGCTCAGTTGGTTAGAGCGGTGGTGTTAATAACGGCAAGGTCCACGGTTCGATCCCTATACCCACCAGCCGAAACCCCCGCCCCCGCAAAACAAAAAACAAAAAACTACCTTAAATGGGAAGCACTGTGGACCTACACCGCCTACCCAGGGGTCCGCTTGTCACAATCAAGAGGAGCCACCGCATTACCCTCCCTGCCTCTCCTGCAACCATCGCTTTATGAAAAGGTCAGTCCTTGGGTGTAGGAAACAACATAACTGCCTGTCGTAACAGTTTGACATTCGGCAGAAGGGCCCTCAAAAAGTGACGAATCCTGCTCTTGTGCACTGACCAGCGCTGCAAACAGCACGCTCAGGCCCTTTAAGAGTCTAAAGGGGTCAAAGTTAGACACAAACTGGAACCATTAAATTGTTCGCTGAGGTGCTGGGTTACGTCCAATATTAAAAGCCCTCGGGCCTGACCTGAAAATAAAATTATTTTATTAGTACCATAGTTTAACCTAAAGGTGGCTTAAAACAGACATTCGGTCTAGTCAGCCTATCTCACCACGATGTGACACTGGCGGAAACAATTTTACATTCGTAAGAAATGATTTACAAAAACATTTTTCCCTATTACTTCAACCCCACGACCCAATCCGACAAAAGAAGAACGAAAGTCAAGGGAGAGCGCTATTGATTGACGTACATTCCAACCAACCTACGATGGAAGGAGAGCGCGCGCGAGCAGCCGGTGCCCAATCAATATTCATTGGGGGCGGGGCTTGTGAAAACGGCCTGCCGCGGGGTTGGAGGACTTGAGAAGGAGCGAAGATGGCGGAGTGAGGCCCTTTGCGGCCAACTGGCCTCTGGGCCGGGGGCGACGGGCCCCCGGGAGGCCGAGTGCATCTGTTGGACTGTGTGAGGTAAGCGCAGAAGGCCAGCGACTGAGGGACGAGCAGGCGGAGAGGAGGTGGCGCAGCCCAACCCGGCCGGGGACGGGAGCGCGCGGGAACTTGCCTGCAGCGGACCCGGGCCTTGGCCGTAGGGGTTTCCGTCCTCGGCGGTTCCAGGGCGGCCCGCATCCGCCGTCAGGATTAGTCGCACAGCCCACTCTCTCCTTGACTCGCCACTGTCCTTCCCAGTGCAGTGCCTTTGTGCTTTCGGCTCATTCCCCGGGGATTGCACCCACGCGGGGCTATATCTGGCAGGACCTGCGTCGGCCGTCAGTTTATTTTTGAAGAATATCTTTGTGTTATTGATTTATTTATACTTCTAGCCTCACTTCTTCGTGCCCACTCTTTTGCCCGAGGCTTCAGTATCAGTCGAGACCTGTTGTGGCACTGAGTATTTTGGGTCCAGCCCGTTGACCTTGAGATCTGGTGTAACAGTTTCCCCCGGGATTTTCATCTGAGTATGAGTATCGTGGACATCCTGTTGCAACCTTTGCTATGTCCATTTGTTCCTACTCCCACCTCCCACACTTTTGTGGTCTGAGTTAAGCAGCTTTGTCCCTGTACGTCCTGATAATGGCCTAATGGCGCATTAATTTCGTTTGACTCTAGATCTCGGTAGAATTAACCGATATTGAGTTGGTTTCAGACCCAGAACTGAAGGAGTCAGAGTATAATATTAAGTTTATAGAGAGAAAATGAGAAATAGTTTTGGGAAATTTTAATGTAATTTTTGTAATGTGGTGGAGTTGCTGAGTATCAATACTGTCGTTTGTATCGTTTGTATTCGGTTCTTGTTTAACTTTATTCGGTTCTTGTTTAACTTTATGGGATTACCTCTTTTTGTAATTTTTTTTTTTTTCTTTTTTGTTGGCGGCTGGCCGGTACAGGGATTGAGTCCTGGACCTTGGTGTTAGCACCACGCCCTAATCAACTGAACTAACCTGCCAGCCCCTCTTTTTGTAATTTGGATTGTTACAACATCTTATTGGGGGTCTCAGTTAAATTCTGGGAAATGTTTCTGTTACTAGGTTTCTGAATTGGTGAACCTGTTTAAATGTGGTACATTGGTTGGGTCCGGTTGGAATGGACATACACATCAATGTTTTTGGCAGATTATATGCTCTTTGCTGGCCCGGTATTTAACAAAGCTGAAAATACCAGGTAAAGAAGCACTTCTAAATGAGACCTTTTTTGTTGCTTTTGTAGTAGTAGTTTTTTCATCTCATCCAGGAGGAGAAAAAACGGGCCAGAGGAAAACAATGGAACATTCTTCCTCCCTACCTTACAGAGGGGGGTGGTCATCCACACTAAAGCAAGGGTTTTAAGTAGGGAACTATAAACTACTGGAAATTTTATGCACAATTATGTATACATTTTTATGGGAAGAAGAGGGCCCATAGTATCATCAGATTCTCTAAGACAGTGGTTTCATGAAAGCTTGAGAACCACTGCTAACAAGAGTTCTGACATCTTTTTAAAATTAATACCAGTGCAGGTAGAGAGTAACTGCTTTATGATTGTTCCGAGTTTGTGGTAGTGATGCATTTTAGAATAGCTTGGTTTGTTTGACTAATTTTGCACACTAATACATCTAGCACCAGTGAGGGGCTATATCCTGTCTTTAATGTTCTTTTTATTTTCAGGTTCTTTATTGCGGGAAGGACATTTTCCTTGACCTTTAGGTGCTTTTATCTTCATCTTGAAAACAAAATTCTGAACTCAGGACTTGGCAAGTAAGTACAAGTGGGCTAATTATTCCAAATACTGTTTTAGCAACTTGAAAATAGCTAGATAGAAATATAACAGTAAGCAATCAACTTCAACAGAAAATGGACATCAAAAATTACCAGATCTGGCTAGCCACCAAAAAAAAACCCCCCAAAACTAGAAGTTACATTTAAGTGAAATCTTTTATATTTCAACAAAAGCAATGTATTAAGTAAAAAAGAAAAAAAATTTGATCATTACTCAAACCAGTGATTTTTAATAGATAAAGAAAAAAGATAGATTTAATTAGTTTGAAGGAAATCAACTGATTAAAAAGGAAATAAGGAAATGTTACTAGGCAGACTTTTATTGTGTATATTTAAAGTATACAATATAATGTTATGGGATACATGTATATAGTGTAATGGTTATTATAGTGAGGTAATTTAACTTCCATCATAACACAGTTACCCATTTTTTCTTATTTTTGTGACAAGAGCAGCTAAAAAATCTCATTTAGCATGAATACCATATACAGTACAATTTTATTACCTATAGTCCTCTTGGTGTACATTAGATCTCTAGACTTGTTCATCCTACATATCTGCTTTGTATCCTCTAATTTACACGTCCCCTTTTCCTCTAACCCTAACCATTGTTTTGTTCTCTATCTCCGTGCATATATATATATATATATATTTTTTTTTTTTTTTTTTTTTTTTTTTTAAAATTCCAAAAAAAAAAAAAATATTAAAATTTTTTTTTTAAAAACAAACACAAAAAAAAAAAAAAAAACATATATATATATATATATA
>NW_007726230.1:910764-943263 GCF_000696425.1 Galeopterus variegatus | reverse complement strand
TTTTTTTTTTTTTTTTTTTTTTTTTTTAAGATTCCACAAACAAATGAGATCATGCAATATTTTTCTGTGTCTGGCTTATTTGACTTAGTGTAATGGCATCCATGTTGTGGCAAGATTTCATTCTTTTTTTAGGGCTAAATAATATTCCACCCTATATACAAGGGTACTTCAAAAAGTTTGTGGAAAGATCATATTATCTTTTGTGGGGGGAGGGGAGCAGCTGGCTGGTACAGGGATCTGAACCCTTGACCTTTCATATTATTTTTTAATTCTGTATTTCCACAAACTTTTTGAAGACCCTTGTATATACCAGTTTCTTTACTCATTTATCTGTCAGCAGACACTTAGGCTGTGTCCGTATTTTGTCTATTGTGGATAATGCTGCAAGGAACATAGGAGGGCAGATATCTTTATGAGGTGGTGATTTCATTTCTTTTGGGTATATGCCCAGAAGAAGGATTGCTGGATCATATGGTAGTTCTATTTTTGTGTGTGTATGTGTTCCTGAGTTTATTTGGGCAGACCCGAGGTGAGACGGCCCTGCACCTAGAAGAAGGTGTTGGGCCTCTTGGTGAAGCATGACATATGCTGGCAGTGCAGAACCTGGTGGGGCAGCAAGAACTTGATCTTGGAGTCATGCAACTACTTGACCTCACTTGCTGGCTGTGATCTCCTCCACCTTCACAATCTGGATGGAGTTGGCCTGGGCACGGTGCTGGGCACCCAGGTGCCTTTGGTAGCACAGGATGATAGCACCTGCGGTAGTCAGCTCCCAGTATTTGCAGTACATGTTGCAAGCACCACTGTGGGAGTCATAGCACAGCCAGATGGCAGTTCTTTACCCACATCGGAGACTTCTCGAACACCTATCCACAGTAGACAATTTCCCCTGAAGACTTCTTTATCTTCTGAAGCTGAGATGAAAAGTACCGAAGTGGGACTTGGCGACAGCATGATTAAGCACAAAGATTTGCATGAGGTACAGGGGCAGTGTGTGGCACTTGGGGGTGGGTAGGCAGCACCCTACCATCTTGTATTCTCACAATGTGCCTGAGGCCTTTATGGCGCTCCCTCCTCGCTGGCTGCCACCCACCAAAAGATGGTAATTCTATTTTTAATTTCTTTAAGATCCTCCATACTGTTTTCCATAATGGCTGTACCAATCTAATCCCCATCCACAGTGCACAAAAGTTCCCTTTTTGCCACAACTGGACAAATTTTACAATGTAATCACTTAAGTTTTATAGACAGATATTGATATTTTAATCTTTAATTTCTAAAACTTTTCAGTAAACGTCTAATATTCCTAGATATGTGCTGGTATCTTTCAATTTACCACAGAAGACAAGTAGGTTCTGTTGTTCAAAGAGCAAGAGATGATGTAGCACATGTTTTCTTAACTCGCAGTATCTATATCTGCAAAACAGGCTTCATACCTCCTGTATTAGTTTCCTAGGCCTACTGTAACAAAGTACCATATTCTGGGTAACTTAGAACAACAGAAATTTATTTTCTCACAGTTTTAGATGTCATATGTCCAAAATCAAGGCTTTGGCAGGGTCGTGCCTCTAAAGGCACTACTAGGGGAGGATCTGTTCCAGGCCTTCATTCTAGCTTCTAGCAGTTCCTTGGCTTGTGGCATCATTATTACAATCTTCACATGGAGTTCTCCCTGTATACATATCTGTGTCCTGATTCTCCCTCTTTTATAAGAACACTAGTCATTGGATTAGGGGCCTACTCTGCTCCAGTGTGACCTCATCTTAACTGATTACATTTGTAATGACCCTATTTCCAAATAAGATCACCTTTTGAGGTACTAGGGGTTAGGACTTCAACATAAGAATTTTGGAAGTACACAGTTTAACCTTTAGTTGTAGACCTTGACTGTATTATATGAAAACCATTTATTGTACAGCTGCTTTAAAGGATTAAAACCTTGTATATCACTTATGTAAGGTACTTAGAGTAGTCAGAATCATAGACATAGAAAGTAGATGGTGGGTGCCAGGGGCTGCACTGAGGGTAGAACAGGAAGTTATTGTTTAATGGGTAGAGGGATTCAGTTTGGGAAGATGAGTTCTGAAGATGGATGACGGTGGTGGTTGCACAATGTGAGTGTACTTAATACTACTGAACTGTACACTTAAAAAGAGTTAAGATAGCAGGGCTGGCCAGTTAGCTTAGTTGGTTAGCACACGGTGCTGATAACACCAAAATCCACAGTTTGATCGCTGTACCAGCAAGCCGCCAAAAAAAAAAAAAAGTTAAGATAGTAGATTTGATGTTATGTATATTTTATCACAAAAAAATGTAAAAAGCAAACAAAAAAAACCCCTTGTGTGTATATGTATGTATGTGTGTATATATTACATTAAGGTATTTTTAAAAGTTCATGGAATGATTTGTATTACTTTTGTTTGTTTTTAGCGGTTGGCTAGTAACAGCCTATTCCTTTGGAGCAGAGGAGGCTTTATTACCTGGATTTATAACTTTAAATCCAGGTAGACAATAACAGAAACTTGACATTGGTATAGCACAATATTGATAGCAATCTAAATATCTATCCATAGGGAGCTCATGGAAATAAATTTAGGTACATCTTCGTTTACAAGGTGCTTTAGATCTGATACAGAATGATTTCTAAGATACATTAAGGTAAAAAGCAGGGTGCAGAACAACGTGCGATGGGACTTCAAAAAGTTCATGAAAATTAAATTAATGGAATTAAGTGTTAAAAAATGTAAACTTTATTTCTCAACATACACTCCATCAAGTTCAAGATACTTTTGTAAGCAATGCTACCAGCCATTTAGTCCATCCCCAAAAACTGAGGGTCATGGGAATTTAACCGTGTCAGCGTGGTCTTGTTTTGTTTTGTTTTTTAATGGCTGGCCAGTACAGGGATCAAATCCTGGACATTGGTGTTATCAGCACTAAGGTCTAACCAATTGAGTTAACTGACCAGCCCCTTTCTTTTTCACGGCAGCTGGCCAGTATGGAGATCCAAACCCAAGACCCTGGTGTTACCAGAACTATGCTCTCCCAAGTGAGCTAACTAGCCAGCCCTTTTTTACATTATTAATTGAAGAAAAATGGGTGCCCTTTAAAGATTTTTTAAGATTAGGAAAGAAAAGGTCGGAAGGAGCCAAATCAGGACTGTGAGGTAGTCGTCCAATGCTTTCCCATTGAAACTCTCACAAAGTTATCCTTGTTTGATGAGAGGAATGAACGGGAGCATTGTCATGATGGAGAAGGACTCTCCAGTGAAGCTTCCCCTGGGATTTTTCTGTGAAAGCTTTGGCTAACTTTCTCCAAACACTCTCATAATGAGCAGATGTTATTATTCTTTGGCTCTCCAGAAAGTCCACAAGCAAAATACCTTGATCATACCAAAAAACTGTTGCCATGACGTTTGCTTTTTGCTTTTGCTTTGACTGGACCACTGCCACCTCTTGGTAGCAGTGCCTTTGAGTGTGCATTGTCTTCAGGATCGTACTGGTAAAGCCATGTTCCATCTCCTGTTACAATTCTTCGAAGAAGTGTTTCAGAATCTTGATCCCACTTCTTTAAAATTTGCATTGAAAGCTCTGCTCTTGTCTGTAGCTGATCTGAGTGCAACAGTTTTGTCACCTATTGAGCAGAAAGTTGATTCATCTGTAATTTTTAAGTCAGAATTGTATAACCCGAAACAGTTGAGATATTTATGGTGTTGGCTATTGCTTCTGCTGTTAATTATTGGTCCTCTTCAGTTAGGGCAAAACAAGATTAATTTTTTCCTTGCACATTGATGTGGATGGTCTGCTGCTGCAGGCTTCATCTTCAACATTGTCTCATCCCCTTCTTAAACGGAATTACCCGTTTGTGTTTTTGTTTTGCAGCTGGCCTCTTCTGGGATCCAAACTTGTGACCTTGGGTGTTACAAGGCTGTGCTCTAACCACCTGAACTAACTGGCTGGCCAATGAGTTATCCATTTGTAAACTGCTGATTTCTTTGGGGCATTGTCCCCATAAGCTTTTTGTAAAGAATCAGTGATTTCATCATTCTTCTACTCAAGCTTTACCATCAATTTGATGTTTGGTCTTGCTTCAATTTTAGCAGATTTCATGTTGCTCTGATAGGGGCTTTTTTCAATCTGATGTCTTATTCTACTCAGTGCCTCAAACTAGATCCTGTTCAGACATGTTATAGCAAGTTAGTACAAGTTTATTTTGGTGCAAAAAAATTTTTGCAGTCCACACAAAGTTTTTTCATAAGACATATTTTCCATGAACTTTTTGAAGATCCCCTCTTATATAGTGTGCTTTCATTTGTGGGGGAAATATATGTCTATTCATACAGAGGTTATGTAGCCATAGCCTGTCTCTAAAAGGACAGGCAAGAAACACTGCATACACTATTTTTCCTTTTCATATTATGTGCATGTATTATCTATTCAAATAAAAATTTTCAAAGAAAGAAGTACTTGATAAATATGTGATAAATGTCCAGGAGGTTAAATTTTTGCTCAGGCAGTGATTTTACATTAGCATAGTCTGTCCACATCCTGGGGGTAAGAAGTGTCCAATTATCCCAGCAGTTTTTCTTTTTATTTTAATAAGACACTTAAAAACTGAATATGAATGACAGTGATAATAGTAATTGATAATAGTCGTTTGACTCCTTCCGACTTTTTCTTTCCTAATCTTAATAGTCCATTGTATTTTGTGAAATATATTGTGAATTTGCTATTTACATAGCAAAATAAGAAAGTAGTATTAACTTCCACGATACATCAATTTCTGTGTCCTTAGAGAAAGCAAAGTGTGTTAGTTATTTATTGCTGCATAATAAATAACCCAAAACTTAGTTGAGTAAAGTAACAACAGACATTTATTATTTCTTTCAAGAATTCGGGAGTAGCTTAGCTGGGGGTTTCTGGCTTAGGGTCTTTTATAAGGTTGCAGTCATCTGATCCAGTTCTACGGTGGCACATTCACATGGATGGCAGATTCATGCTGGTTAGGGGGAAGCCTCAGTTCCTCCCAATATAGACCTCTTCCAGGGCTGCTTGAGTGTCCTCATGATGTGGTGGCTGGCTTCTCCCTGAACAAGCAATCCAAGAGAACAAGGCAGAAACCACAGTTTTTTCTATGACCGTGCCTTAGAAGTCACTCACTGTCATTTCCTCCTTATTCTATTGGTCAGTATTCTGACACTGATTGGTGTACTGCACTACAATTCTGACACTAACCACCTGAGTTAGCATAAACCCCACAAGTCAAAGGACATGTCCTCAACAAAACTGTCCTTACTTCAGATGCCGCTGCACTTTGGAGAACTCCCCAACCTCAGGCCACCTACGCTTCTTACCAACTGGCTACAAATTTGGGGATTCCCATGGCCCTCTTAGAACCAACTTTTTTTTTTTTTCCTTTTTGTCTTTTTTCGTGACCGGCAACGGATCGCAACCCTCAGTGTCGCGCCCATACCGGACTGGGACCGGCAACGGGATCGCAACCCTCGGTGTTGCGCCCGCACCTCGCTCAGCCAGTGAGCGGCCGGTCTGTACGTGGGATCCGAACCCTCGGCGGGAGCGCCATCATTTCTTTTTTTTTTTTTTCCTTTTGTCTTTTTTTCGTGACCAGCAACGGATCACAACCCTCAGTGTCGCGCCCATACCGGACTGGGACCGGCAACGGGATCGCAACCCTCGGTGTTGCGCCCGCACCTCGCTCAGCCAGTGAGCGGCCGGTCTGTACGTGGGATCCGAACCCTCGGCGGGAGCGCCATCACACTCCCAAGCAGCACACTGTAGCAGTGCGCCACCGGGCCGGCCCTAGAACCAACTTTTGATTTCATTGATTTTCTCTTATTTTTCTGTTCTCTAATGTATTTATATTTGCTCTAATACTTATTTTTTCCTTCTTCTGATAGCTTTAGGTTTAATCTTTTTCTAGTTCTTTCAGGTGTAAAGTTAGGTTGTTGATTTGAGGTCTTTTTTAATTTAAGCATTTAAAGTTGTAAATGTCCCTCTTAGCACTGCTTTCAGTGAATCCTATAAATTTTTGGTATGTTGTGTCTTTTGTCTCAAGACATTTTCTTTTCTTTTTTTTTTTTTCCTTTTTGTCTTTTTTCGTGTCCAGCAACGGATCACAACCCTCAGTGTCGCACCCGGACCGGACTGGGGACTGGCAACGGGATCACAACCCTCGGTGTTGCTCCCACACCTCGCTCAGCCAGTGAGCGGGAACCGGTCTGTATGTGGGATCCGAACCCTCGGTGGGAGCGCCACCATGCTCCCAAGCGGCACACTGTAGCAGTGCGCCACCAGGCCGGCCCGTCTCAAGACATTTTCTAATTTCCCTTCTGATTTCTTTTTTGACCCTATTGGTTGTTTTAGGAGTGAGTTGTTTAATTTCACTGGCTCATTTACTCCAAATTCCAAGGATTTAGTGTCTCTCTCCCAGGGACAAAGGATAGTCACATTCTTTATTATACAACAGTCACATAGATTAATCCTGATTCATTGTTGGAGGAGATTATAGAATGGCTTCAATACCAGGAGGCAACAGTCACTTTGGACTGTCTTGGAGGCTGACTAGAACACAGTCATTGACTCACAAGCTGGCTTGCCTAACTGCTACATTGAAAATTCCTGTTCTCCCTTTCCATTTTCCCAAGAAGTCAGATTTTCTGGTACAAAGTTACTTTGTATAATCAACAGCACTGAGTAAGTGACTTTAGAGACCCAAAAGTGCCTAGCGAGGCACCAACTTTACAGGGAATTTATTTGTAAGTTTTGTGCATCAGAGTGTACAATTCTAGTTACCATACCTAAATCTACAAACTATTTAAAATTTTAACTCATGTTGGCTAGGTGTATTTAAAAGCCCTGCTACTCATTTATTCTACAAAATTTTATCAAATGCATATTACCATGGGTCACATGCTATTCCTAGGTGCTTGTGGTTCATCAGTGAAGAAAACAGGCCTCTTCCCGTAGAGTTTACATTCTGGACAAGACAGTAAATGAGAAACATAAAAAGAACCTTATATAGCAGGTTACATAGTGTTATTTGCTATGGATAAAAGGAAATGTAGAGCAAAGTAAAGGGCAATGGTGGGAGAGTAATCTGTGGATAGGAAGGGAAGAGGATATAATCTTACATAGGAGCCCAAGGTAGGTCTCATTGAAGAAATGACATTTGAGTAAAGACTTGCAGGAGAGAGAGTTAGTTATGCAGATACCTACGGAAAGAGTCTTCCCATCATGGGAACTGCTAGTACAAAGGCTATAAGGTAAGGAGCATACCTGACATTCCAGAAAGAGCAAGGAATCCAGTGTGAGGGGGAGATAGAATTGGGGTTAGAAGAGGTAAGTAGGGAGGTGCAAATCTTATGGGGAATTCTAAGTCTGGAACTTTGGTTTTTTTCTAAGCTGCTATTCATTCAGCCATTCTTTGCAATTATTACATACATACATATCTATGTTTTTAGAGTGTACAGATTTTTGAATAACTATGTCTGAGATGTGAAATTGGGCATTTTGAAGAGAATACAATCTTATGGTTTTCTAGCATTATTGCCTGATATTAAGGTACAGATTGTTTGAGGGACAAGGTTTATATATGATGAAGGCGTGCAGTTTTATTAGTTGGTATTGCTAAAGGAATTTGTTTTTAAAAGAATGTAGACAGATACAGGGACAGCCAGTTAGCTCAGTTGGTTAGAGTGTGGTGCTCATAACACCAAGGTCCAAGGTTCCATCCCTGTACCAGACAGTTGCCCCCCCGCCTCCTCAAAAGCTCTTTTTAAAGGCTTCTTTGCTGCTTATTTGGTTTGTACAGAGTTCTTTCACCACATTTACTTCTGGAAAAAACTAACTGGTATCTTCTTTCCCTTTCAACATTACTGCCAATTATCTTGCCATTAGAATTGAATTGCAGAACAGCCCGATGACTGGTGTAGGCTTTGAATTAGCCTGAGTAAGCTTCTGTAGTGAAAAAGCCCTCTGACCATAGGGTCTGAAGGCCTGTCTGTGGATCTTTACTTTTTCTTCTTACTTCCATTGCTGCTTTTGCAGCAAATACAAGTTTTGCAGTTCTCTTCCTCCTGATTTGATTCTGAATTAATCTACATTTGTCTTTCCTACACTTTGAATCAGAACCCTGTCTTCGGGCTGGCCCGTGGCTCACTCGGGAGAGTGCGGTGCTGATAACACCAAGGCCACGGGTTCGGATCCCACATAGGGATGGCCTGTTCGCTCACTGGCTGAGCGTGGTGATGACAACACCAAGTCAAGGGTTAAGATCCCCTTACCGGTCATCTTTTAAAAAAAAAAAAAAGAACCCTGTCTTCTTTTTTACATATGTGATAGACTAAAAACAGTGGGCTAGGAAGACTAGTTAGCCAATCGCTACTGGCCATTTTTATAAACAAATCATTTAAGCTTTTGATATGCACCTGTGATTTATTGTAAAACATACATAACAAAATTTACCCTTGTAACCATTTTTAAGTGTACAGTTTATTGGCATTAGTATATTCCACACTGTTGTACAACCATTACCACTATCTCCAGAATTTTTTCTTTATCCCATATAGAAACTCTGTACCCATTAATCAATAACTTCCCAATTCCCCTCTCCAAAGCCCTTGGTAACCTCTATTCTGCTTTCTGTCTCTATGAATTTGCCTATTCTAGATATCTCATATAAGTGAAATTATACAATATTTGTCCTTTTGTGTCTGACTTAACAGACACATAAACAGAAAACTTAACGTTTAGCAACAATAAACTGGGTTTATTCAGTTGTTTTTACTTATTTTTTTTTTTGGCAGTTGGCCAGTAAGGGGATCCGAACCCTTGACCTTGGTGTTATCAACCCCACACTCTAACCAACTGAGCTAAACAGCCAGCCCCAGTTGTTTTTACATTGTCACATTTGGTGATCATGGTACAGTATATATTGTTTTACTTATGGTGATATTTTACAAAGTTTTTATTCATTGTTCATTTTATGTATTGAAGGTAATTCAGAGTGAGATGATACATATGCTTTTGAGTATTATGTATTTAGGCATCAAATTTGGAGAACATTATTTTAAACACAAATGTTTTATATAGAATCATAATTTTATGGCTTCAGAAAGCTTGGAGTACATTGCATTTGCATAAGAAAATTGACATATATATCTCATTTTATATAATAGAAGTTTTTATATAAATCTAGCTTTTTGTTTCATGTTTATATATTTTTTCTGGCTACTACTGCTTTTCTGATGACAATACTGAATTTGGTGTTGTGGTTAGACATTTTCTTTTAGACAATGTGTAATCAATCCCAAATATTTTTTCTTTATGTGTGTTTTAAATATTGTTTTTAAAAGTAAGCTTATGCAGAAGTACTTGTGCTAATCTTCCTATTTTTAAATTTATTTTTTATTTCCAGGTATCTCTCTGTTATCTCCTAGACTGGGTAGTCCTGTTTTTTTATCTAGCCACTTTCCCTATTCTTGAAATTGGATATCTCTTCTCTACACATTACCTCCATGATTTGGAATGGAAACGGCTGCTCGCTTTTCTTTTTTTTTTCCACCTCTCAGATTCAACACAGAGAAGCCCTTAGGATGCAGTTATCCTGCTGATTTCTCCAGGAAGAAAGAAGGAACTGACATGAGTCTTCTGCTGTTTGCTTAATTATAAAGAAATTATTTTGCAAGCTGAAGGCTGATTTTTCATTTGAAACAGGAGCTTAAGTGGTGATATTTGTGAATTCTTTACCTTTTGTTCCAAACAAGAAGACTGAATAAACAGCAAGTATGGATGACTTCAGGGTCTTTTAATATGTCTTCCAGTTTCAGCCACTATCATGATAAGCACAGTTGAGACTGCAGCTGTAAATTCCAAATATGTATTCTAATTTGAAATGAAAGAGATGTTAAAAAGTTAATATAGATGTATATATCTAAATCCTGGTTCATCCTGTGACATAGATTTACTGGATAAGAAGAAAGATCCAAATTTGCACTTAAACATTTGATGTGATAAAGAAGCATAAAGACAAGATATCAAGGTTAATTTCATATCCAAATAAACCATCCCAGTCTCCATACAAATACATATTTTTGGATGAAAAGAGGGATTTTTCTCCTAAAGAAGGAAGCTGTCTTTGACTTCTTAGAAGTCTTTGGACATTTAATATTTTTAATGTTTTTCATTCTTCTAAGAAAGTACCAGATTGTGCAACCACTAACCCTATTAACAAATGCTTGGGTCTACTGAAAAGATGGTAAAAGAAAACAAAATGGTTTTGAGTTCAGTGATGGAACCGTATTCACCTCCCTAGGATGAAACGCTAATACTTCATCCTTTTTTTATGGAGTCCAATATAGTACTTGAGACCTTATTTTCCATGTTGCTAAGACTGGAAGAAAATTAACATAAGCAGTTTTTCGGTTCAGAAGCCGTGATGGACCCTACAGTATGGCATGCCTTCAACTTTGGACACAGAGGAGTAGGGGAGCTGAGAAAAGTTTTCATATAACTCCTTTCTCCTAAGAAAAAGAAGCAAAAATGCCTAATGCAGCTCCGCCTGACTTAATGGTGTTTTACATTATACAGCTCCATTTTTTGTAAAAACATAAATATTTTCTTTCAACCCAAGATAGGTACTTGGATGTTTGATTTGTTATTCTAGGTGATAGGTGTAATGTTAGAGTGAAAAGGCTGGAACTCAGGTAACTTTCCCCAGTTGGAACTGAACTTTCTCATCAGAAAATAGGACTCAGAAACAATGTTCCCAAACTTGTAGTTGAGTCATTGTAGATTTAGAAGAAATCCAGGGTCTGGTGGGGGAGAGGGAGGGAACTGAAACAAGAAAAATAGTTCCAGTAAGAAATCTGGATTTTCCTTTTTTCCCTTAACAGTTATACGTATGATGAACAGACTTTAGTGGAAAGCTGTCCTTGCTTCCAAATCAACAGAGGACCATTATATATATTGTCAGGTCTTTACATAAGAATAGTGAAACCTTTATGATTCTTTGTGAGTACAGAAAGAATTTAAAACTTCAATTAAATTAAGAAGAGATAGTGTTAGGTCATCTCTTATGTTTTCTGGAATGTTTGCTCAAGGCCATGTATGCTGTGATGCTGGGAACTTAGGGCAGATTTACCAAAATGGGAGAGTGATAGAAATGGGCAAAAATGGGAAATGTTGAGCACTCTGATGATTAGTGAGATTAGTCAACCAATTTGAATTGGGATAACAGAGCTTTTTGGTAATTACATAGTGTAGATAAAATAAAATTTCTTTTAATTGATGTCAGTTACTGGGTGGTAAAGCATAGTAGAAATAACTTTGGTTAAAGGTGACTTAAAATTTTCCCTAAGTAACCTCCCAGCCACTTTCTGATGTTTTCCTTTAGTATTTTGGAATTTTTAAAGACAGAATGGTGCCTACATACATGAGTCCCACTGGTACATTGAGAATATCATATCATGGACAATTTGTACTTTCCACTTGTCTGTTATCCATCTTTCCCATGTCTTGTTGGCAACTTTTTGTGAGGGATCATTTGGCAGGGGATATGACCTGTACTGTCATCACCAGTGAAACCAGCTCTGGCCCACTCGTTTGAACAAGTATCAGCTTCTCCAGAGGCTTTGTTTTCAGTTCACAGTTCAGAGAACCAGTGTTTAGTGCTCTCTTTCAAATTGTTTCTGTCTCTTCCATGGTTGACACAAATGGCATTTAACAAAATGGGTATATTCTAGTTGTAGTTGCCCAGCATTTACTTAGTACACCGACATTTTTTTCTTGTCTATTTTGGTCCTCTTCTTACTGGCAAAAGCTGTAATTTTAGGCAGGGCTATGGTTTGATCTGAAGCTATGCCTTCTTCTTTTCCTTTGCTCATCCATGTTAGCTGGCAGTTTTTCTTTGGACAAGTTAAACAAAAATGGGATATGTGCAATAGAAATATATATATGTATATTTTAATACTTGTGGACAAATGTTACAAGTTGTTTAAGAACAACAAAATCACCAATGTCTTCCATTTTGAGATGTGTATAGTTTTGTAAGCATTAGTGCTTGATAGCATATTGTAGTGCCATGTTAGGGGTTAGTGCATGAGCCTAGTAATAATTTTAAACTGCAGGATGAATTATTGATAATAACAAATAGTGTAAAAAGAGTGGAAAATATAGACCTTTTCTTTTTTCATAAGTATCTGAATCTGATATTCTCTCTGGGGAAAGGAGATTAAGGCCCAGAAGACTCATTCATGAATAGGAACGTGGGGTCATAATTTGAGATGTTGTGTTTGAGGATTTTTAAGTTTTCCATGAGGTAGCTGGAAACCAGCTGGCTTTGTGTCAAATTATTAGGAGGCCCCTATGGTTTGCTTTCTTCATTTGAAGTAATCTTATTCTTATAGCGTCTTCACATTATATGTCTTTTGTGTTCATTATTCTCCCATTCTTTTTGTGTCAGGTTATTTTATATTTTGCATGTCTTACTGAGATGCTATGTTAATTGCTTCAGTGAGTGCTTTTCTAATCTGCGGATCATTTACATTTCCTATCTGCAGCATGCTGTGTGTTAACAGAAAAACACTGTCAGTAGTTCAGAGTGTCCTAGGTTATTTGTTACGGGCTCTTCCTATTTCCAAATCTTCTGAATTGTGCATTGATAGGATTTCAGTCCTTTTCATGAGAATTGGAAATGTAGCTAGAAGGAGCCTACCTAGGTTGTTATGTAACAAGTGAACTCTTTCCCTTTGTTATAATAAGCCTTGGACAGCTTTCTTCTTTTTACTTTCCTTGTGGAAATAAAACAGTTGTTTTGTTCTGAAAGCATAAGGTAGCTTTCTGTAGAAAAAGAATTTCTACCTCTAAAAGCTGCCTTGAGAATTTGGAAGTGGCAGTTTTCTGAGGTGATTTTAAAATCTCAGTATTAGAGCCCAGGATTTGTTGACACAGAATCTACAGTTAGTAAGAGAGGAAAGGCAAAACTATTTGATTTGTTCTGTCTTGTACACAAGCAAGTTAGAACAAGTAGACTCTGGCAGATCTCTAGGGACCCAGGTTTAGATTCTCATGAAAGTAGTTGTACTCTTGCTCAAGTAGTTTAGTGCCTGGGAAAATCCATTTTTGAAAAGCATTTAAAAAATTTTAAATACCTCTGAAAAGGCAGTGAATGCAAAACAGCACAGTATATAGGGAAGGATATTTACTGTTGCCAAAAAAAAAGCCATAAAATGAATTAATAATTTCCAAGAGGTAGAATTTTAGTAGCAATAACTGTTTTGCATGTATAATAAATAGCATTAGCTAGGTTTTACAGTAGAATAGGTGGTTACTAAAGTTTGTGGGGCTCTGCGATCAACAGTTGCACAGAAGGAAAAAGATGTTCTAGGTAAAGAGCATATAAAAGATACCTTTAAAACTGTGAATCTATATGAATGTCGTGTGAAAAATACCAACTTTTGTGTAATTTAAAGGTTAGGCTTTGTTTCCTAAAGCAGAGGGTTAGAGCCATTGAAGTGAAACCTTTCTAGTGCTTAACCTGGAAACAAATATACTCCTCACAGCCCCACTGAAGCCATCATGTATGTGGGGTTTTTGCTTAAGATATTCCTTTAAGCAACAGGCATTGAGTAGAATGGAGTACTTTTCTGCTTTGTCACCTCATCTTTCTCCATTTGTTTTCTGGGTACATTTTTAAAGAGGAAGAAGAACGTTTGTTGTGTGTGCATTTGGGTTAAAAAACCCGAGAACTTTGCTAGCTAGCTTTTCCTCATGCATAAGCGTTGGAGAATTAGGACTTAAAGGTGAAAAGCAAAAGGATTTAAGGGAATATGACTGTATGTTGGTTGGGTTTTTTTGGGGTTGTGTGTGTGTGTTTAACTTTGTCTAATGTATTAATGTAGATGTGGCCTGTGACTGCATATTTTTTTAAGGAGAACCCTGCAAACTAGTTTCTGAATGTGAGGAATTACACAGCTCACATCAGAATATAATAATGGAGGTAGGGTGACTTCTTAAATTCCCTTTTACCTCATATCCATCTTGGCCATTTAGTACATTAAAGATCCCTGAAAAGATTAGGTTTATGTTCCCCTATTTTCCCAGGGCAAAAAAAAAAAAAAAACCACCCCAAAAAACTAGAACATAAGTGGTGTAGATCCAAGAAAATAGTGCCTCTTGAATATTTCATTCTTATATGGCAACTCCAGTGGGTGGGTAACAGGTTATATTAAATTGATTATAGCTCCTCTTTAAATGTCCTATGCTGTCAGTTGGTGTTAGATACATTGGAATGACCAAGCAACATTCAGAAATCTGCATGATCATGGGAATAGCACTACATATTAACAGTGATGTCAGCAGTTCAGTTACTTGGAACAGTAAAGATTATCCTTAGCAGCCATGCTAATAGTGCTACATGCTAAAATATGCTACAAGTTTTCATAGTCTCGTATGCGGTTAATTTTCAAAGTTATTGTGGTCTCATGTTTACTCTTTATGTACCTGTGATATGCAAAATATGAAGAGACCCTTGGCCTCCAGTTTACATCTTCATGGTGCTGTTCGTTATTCAGAACATTGCTTGGCTATTAATTATACCATATTTGGAAGGATCCCTTGGCCAACAGTTTTGAAAAGCAGAGGGCTATGCTAAATTTCAGGGCATTGATGCTTGAGTTTACATTGTATTAGCTCTGCTCCTTATCAACTTCTTTTCCCCAGGGAGCTGTGCAGGTAATGCTCATTAATATGAATCAAAAAGAAATCATTCTGTCATAAGAGCATCTTCATTATCCACCCCATACCACCTATGCTCTTGTATGATATATCTGTCAATAAATGGCCAAGAAAATTACTTTTACATAAGACTGTACATCTCTTAGTTCTTTCTTTTCCCAGAGTTTTTACATTATTCTCTACCCAAAAGGGCCAGGATTTGCATATAAGCCTTTTATAACTGAATAGTGGTCCTAACTTTAACCTTTTTGTGTGTGACTTGTACTTCTGTTTTGAGGCAGCATTGTGGAGCATCTCTGCCTGCATTTCTAAGCAATTACATCATAAACCCAAATTTTCAGTTGAACTTTGCATGTATCCTTGTTATTCCCCATAATTCCTCTGAATCCAGGGGTTTACTTTGCATGTTTATTAAAACTGGGTCTGGCTGAAAGTGCAAGCAATAGTGTGGCAGGCCCTAACTCTGATTTTAGAGTACCAATATTCTAATGCATGGTTGAAAATGTCCAGTGTTGTGTGGTCACTAGTAATTTTATATATGCATTTATTAATAATGAAGCAATAGAGACTTAAACCAATAGCTTGAACTTATTGTTTGGGTAATTTTCATTTTTTAACTAAAAATTATCTTAACTTCTGTTGAAAATGAGAAGTAGAAGATAAACAGGGGCAACCACAAGACATTCAAACTGTCATGAATAGGGCATAACTGCTCACCCTCTAACCTCTTGCCTGGTTCCATTAGTCCCCTAGCATGTATGAAAACAAAACAAAAGGCACAAACTAAGCATGTTGAATAAATAAGCTGCTATAGCTATAATCAGAAAGGTGCAGAGTTTCAGAAAGGGTAGAAAGTAGGGAATACCAGTATGGAGTATATAAAATAACTATGTATGGGGTTTGTCTGGTAAGGTTTAGGTAGACTAAGTTTGAGTCTCTTAAAATTAGTATCTTAAGTGAATAAGAGTCTATATGCATGCATTTCAGATGTTTCAGGATTTTCAGATAACTTAGGCAACTGTTCTGGATGGTACTGGTACCAACCAGACATAAAGGATCCCTGCAGCAAGGGAAACTTCCATTTTGTAGTTGTTCTGAAAATATTGATACATCTGTGGTTTGATTTCTCTTGTTACTATTATTACACTTAAAATACTTGTTATTTTTTTATAGCCAGAATTTTGTCTTTGATGGTTTGGTCAGACTGCACAATTTCTTGCCTAAAACTTTGTTTTTGTTTTATTT
This sequence comes from Galeopterus variegatus, assembly GCF_000696425.1. Lineage (NCBI taxonomy): Eukaryota > Metazoa > Chordata > Mammalia > Dermoptera > Cynocephalidae > Galeopterus > Galeopterus variegatus. The sequence goes on along the minus strand of NW_007726230.1, from coordinate 927,265 downwards.
TATTTTTTTGGTGGCTGGCCAGTACAGGGATTGAACCCTTGACCTTGGTGTTATCAGCACCACGCTCTAACCAAGCAAGCTAATCAGCCAGCTCTCTTCCCTAAAACTTCTGATTCCAAGTAAACAGGAGAAAGTTTTTCCACTTAAAAAAAATAAAAGAAAGAAAAACCTTGTTATTTATTTTATTTGATGAAAAAGCAAATCAATTTATTGTGGTAGTTTAAAATTTTCCTTGAGGGCTGGCCCCGTGGCTCACTTGGGAGAGTGCAGCGCTGGGAGTGCTCAGGTCATGGGTTCAGATCCTATATAGGGATGTCCGGTGCACTCACTGGCTGAGCGTGGTGCAAACCACACCATGCCGAGGGTTGCAATCCCCTTACCGGTCAAAAAAATTTTTTTTTCCTTGAGAACATTCCTGACTTTAAAATAACCCTTATAAGTACAAGTGATTATAACAAATAATGTACAAGTGGAATTCATGATGTCTGAAAGATGTCTAAAGAGAAGAGAATTCAGTATTAGACTAGTTGATTTTCATTAGGCTCTTTCCAGGTTTCATGTTCTGATTTTTAAACTATGTTAACTTCATATTCTTTGCTGTGGAACATTGCTACAAATACCTTTGGGAATTTAGTAAGTGGAAAGGCAACTTTTCAGTGGTTCAGAATTGAATTAGACTTTTTGTCATTGTGATGTTTAGTTTCCACTCAAATATCAGAAATGAGATGTCAAATCCCATATATCCTTCTCTTTGTCACTTACTGATAATAGGTCTGCTAACCAATAGATTTAAGGATGGAGATTCTCTAAACTCTTCCCGTTATTCCACTAAGGCATATTACAATAGTTAATACTGGAAAACCAGACATTTCTAGATTTCTCTAGGAACCCATCCTCCTAAACCTTTAAAGTGAGAATAGGTATCTCATGGTTACTGAGTTTTCAAAAGGTTTTGTCTCAGTGATAGCAGTAGTCCATGCCACCAGTTGCAATATATTTTTCTCCCAGGAGCAAGAAAGGTATTCTGGCAATGCATTAACCATCAATCCTTAAACAACAGAAGTCTTACCTTAAAACCACCCATCTCCTGTAATTAAAAATATTAGTATTAGAGTGCCCTTCACATATAGTTTTATTTACTGTCCTGTAAGAACAGGAGTTGCTCACTGTGTTTACTTGCTGTTCTGCATATTCTCCATTGCACCACTGTTATATAAGATAATGTTAAAAGAATTTCACTGACTGTGTTTGAAGTATTACAAAAGGCAGCTTGCTTTTTAATCTATGCATCTTTGGGATTTTTGAAGAAGAAACTTTATTCTTTGATGTAAAAAGGAACTGTTATAAAAGTTGGAAACTCTGCACCTGTGTATATATATATTTTTAGCAATAAAGCAGCATGGGCTGAGAATGCACTGATATTTCATTTCATTGTGTGTTGTTACTTGAAATAGGTAATTTCATAGTGCAGTAAATTGTGATGGGAGAAAGAGTCTTTGTGTACACCTGTGTTGAATGAAGTTGGCTCCAGTGGTCAAAGAAAGACAAAGGACCTGGATTCTTGTTAACCTAGTTGAGGCAATTTCTGGTGTATGTTATTCAGTGGAATACGCAGCCACCTGAAGAGAAAGAGGCACCCTGTTTAAACTTACCCCATTCCCCTGTTTTACCTTTAGAGTCAACCTTTACGCTAGGTCTATGAACAACTAAATGTTTGGTTTCTGGTGAGGAGATAGCTAAATATAATGATAATGGGAATCCTTCCCACCTAAAATATAATATAAAACATTTAGGATGCATTTAACATGTAAATGTTGGCTTAGTTATCTAAAGAGGCTTTAACACAAAAGTACAATAATTAAGACAACATACTTGTCTTGATTCAGGGTAAAGGAAAGGGTTTTTTTCAAGTAAGTACATAGATGTCACAAACTTCCTTGGGATTGGCTGTTGTCAAACGAGAAGAACAAAGAAGCTATGTGGTTTTTGTCATGTGACTACCAACGTAATACTTGGATTAATGAGACTATTCATTTAACAAACATTTACTGGCTGGCTGGTTACCTCAGCTGGTTAGAGTGGATGGAGCCTTGTAACACCAAAGTAATGGGTTTGGAACCTTTGTACCAGCCAGCCACCAAAAAAAAAAAAAAAAAAAGCAAAAGCATTTAACAAATATTTACTAACAAACTTCACATCCCACATACCGTGCTACATGTTGGTGTTACAAAAATGGAGATCGTTTCTGCCATTAACTAAGAAGCTCAAAAGTTTACAACTTCAGTGTGTGATGTCTGTTGTTCTTACAGCCACATGGAGTTTTAAAATACTTTTTTCGACATATATACAGTTTCCTTTATTTTATGTCTATAAGTGTGTATCCACATACATGAAGGTTAATAGTATTTATTGAGCACTTACTATTGAGCTAAACACTAATTACATTAGATGTATTCATTAATTCACTAAGTCACTTAGCTCTAGTTACATAGAAGGAAACAAAACCGGTTTAAATTAATTCTTCACATCCATGGCTAATAAGTACCTAAGCCATAGTTTGAATCCAAACAGTTTAGTTCCAGAGCCCACTCGTCAGCATGCTATATTGTGCCTCTCAAAAAGGTAAGGGAAAGAAGTGTATTTGTACTCTTTGTTTTGTCACACATCTGTAGTATATTTGAATTTTTTTCTAGGGTGAGCAGGTAATTTTGAAAAAAAAGAAACAATCTACTTAAAGCCAGCCAGCTTAATTTGGTGTCAGGTTCAAGCATTTAATTTTGTACTGAAACTTTCCACCAAAATGGCAAATCCAGAGGTTAAGAAAAATAGCTACATAACAACAGCTTTTTTTTTTTTCCTTTTTGTCTTTTTTCGTGACCGGTAACAGGATCACAACCCTCGGTGTCGCACCCACACCGCGCTCAACCAGTGAGCAGACCGGTCTCCATATGGGATCCGAACCCTCAGCGGGAGTGCCGCCGCACTCCCAAGCGCCACACTCTACCGAGTGCGCCTCCGGGCCGGCCCAAGAACAGCTTTTAAATTTAGATAAAGGAAATCTGTTGAGGTAGACACATCCGCACATATTAAAAATCTTAGCATTATTGAGTATTTGAATACCTAATTTTTTAGGTCCCATTCTTTATAAGGAGTAAAAGCTTTTCTGGTGCTGTTTGTTGCCAGGAAGCATCACTCTTGCTTATAGGAAAAAATTTTGCAACTCAAAAGCACAAAGCAAGCAAATCAGAATTTTCTCCAATTTAAAACATTTTTAAAGGAAAATGTTCTAGGGCCGGCCCGGTGGCGCACTGCTATAGTGCGCCGCTTGGGAAGCGCGGTGGCGCTCCCGCCGAGGGTTCGGATCCCACATACAGACCGGTTCCCGCTCACTGGCTGAGCGAGGCGCGGGAGTAACACCGAGGGTTGCGATCCCGTTGCCGGTCCCGGTCCGGTACGGGGGCGACACTGAGGGTTGCGAACCGTTGCCGGACACGGAAAAAGACAAAAAAAAAAGGAAAATGTTCTATATGTAATATAAAATGGAAAAAAATCTACTATAAAAAATTTCTGCTATCCTCAACTACTTGGATATATCATTTCTTGATTGTGCTAGTGCCATAGCCCCTCCTACCCATCCACAGGATAACCATAAAATGAGTTTCTAAAAAAGTAAGTTTGATCCTGTCACACACCTCCCTCTTTTATTTTTATTATTATTATTTTTTTTTTTTTCCTTTTTTGTGACCGGTAAGGGGATCGCAACCCTTGGCTTTGTGTCGTCCGCACCGAGCCCGAACCCGCGGCGGGAGTGCCCACTGTGCTCGAGGCACCGCACTCTCCCCAGTGAGCCACGGGGTCGGCCCGCACCTCCCCCTTTTAAAATTCTTCAAGGGTTTCCCATTGTTCTTGGGATAAAAACAAACATCCTTCAGGAGGCCAGTAAGGCCTTCTACCCTCTGGTTTGGGGCTATCTTTACAACTTGCAGACCTTTTAAGAGCCTCAAAGGACCTCATAAGGCCTTCCCACATGCTGTTTTCCCTCCCTCACCTTATTAATTCCTACTCATCTTTCAGGAGTTTCACTGCAGAAACATTAATTCCTCAGAGGGGCCTTCCCTGAACTCCAGATCAAGTCAGTTACCTACTGTATGTGCTTGTAGCTCTTTCTCTTTTCTTCAAAACTCTTTACTATAGTCATGATTTTACATGTCTTTTTTTTTTTTTTTTAAAGATGACCAGTAAGGGGATCTTTTTTTTTTTTTTTTCCCCTTTTTTCGTGACCGGCAACGGATCGCAACCCTTGGTGTTGCTCCCGCACCTTGCTCTGCCAGTGAGCGGCCGGTCCGTATGTGGGATCCAAACCCTCAGCGGGAGCGCCGCCGCGCTTCCCAAGCGGCGCACTGTAGCAGTGCGCCACCGGGCCGGCCCCAGTAAGGGGATCTTAACCCTTCACTTGGTGTCATCAGCACCACGCTCACCCAGTGAGTTAACCGGCCATCCCTATATGAGATCCGAACCCAGGGCCTTGGTGTTATCAGTACCACACTCTCCCAAGTGAGCCACAGGCCGGCCCTGATTTTACATGTCTTTATGTGACTATTTGTCTATGATGTATGACTAGATTATAAGCTCTGAGAGAATACAGAGTGGCTATTTTGCTTACCTTTTATGTCCAGTACCTAGCACAATACCTTATAGATATTTACTAAATAAACATTTTGTTAAGCTACTCAGCCAAAGTGCTACATAAAACAAACTTAGAGAAAACAGTACTTCAATGAATATTTGATGTTTTAGTGCTTCCTTTCATTGTTAGCCTGTTAAGCTTAGTTCACAAGTGAAAAGTGACAAATTGTATATTATCCAGTCAATTTATTTATTACCTATAGAATATTAAGTATTTGTATTTTACCTAAGAAAAAAAGATCAGTACTCATATAACACCTGCTGCATGTAGGAATACTAGTAGTCAACATTAAGACCAGCCCTATTCTCAGACCAACCATGCATCTTTAGGTCAGAGGACACATGGGACACTGCATCCTAATTCCTAAATTTGCAGTCAAAGATGTTTTCTGAGATAAATGTGAAATTGATAAGAAGCTAAAATGAGTTCTTAAGGCAAATAGCTATGAAACCTGGACAGAAGACTCTTTAGCTTCTCTCTAACAACAGTTTTACAGATCACTTAGAAAATTAGCCTAGAGATAAACAAAATAAACTGCACACACCCCACACTCCCCATTCTTGAAGTCAGTCTTCAAGAAATGACCAAACAGCACCTGTTGTTGAAGACAGCAATAAAGCCTGAACTTGGTACTCAAGCTTTGGTTCTGGATCAGTTTTCTGGCTTGGACTGGTCAGGAGTCACTTCCTTCACAATCTTCATTAGTGAATTTAAGTGAGTATGTGTTACCATTATCTTCTCTTTCAGCTGGGAAGAGAAAATTATATATTTATCAGGGCATCTTAAGCTTAACTCTCAATTTGCTAGTTGTAAAGCCATGTAAAATTTAAGTTAGTTTATATCTAGTGATTGGGAGCTGTGTGTCTCAGCACAGTTCAGGAATATATTTGTTCTGTTCAGAACTTTATACAACAAACCTAGTACACAATAAGATCCTTAGATACAAATTTTCATGTGAAAAAAAGTATCACATGCTGAGTATCACTGCTTCCCTGAAAACCAGAAAAAAGTGGGGTCAGAGAGCTTAGTGGAAACAGATCAATTAGTCTTTCCCTCCTTTTCCAGTGGCAAGAACCTAGCTTTTTTTTTAACCCTTTGTTAACCATAACAAATGCTTCTCTGACTTTAATATTCTGTTAATTGTCTTCAAAAGTAGCTCTGGTTATTAGGTTTAGAGCAGATGTTTGTTATAATTGGATAATTCTTAAGAGTTCTTTCATCTTAGAACACCTATATTTAGAACCAGATTTACTCAGCATACAACATGTTATTGTTAAGTTATCATGGAATACTGAATTATGGATGACTTAGTCTTCTGTTAAGTCAGAGTTAACCAAAAAAGGGGCCGGCCCATGGCTCACTTGGGAAAGTGTGGTGCTTATGACACCAAGGCCAGGGGTTCGGATCCCTATATAGGGATGGCCGGTTAGCTCACTTGGGAGAGCATGGTTCTGACAACACCAAGTCAAGGGTTAAGATCCCCTTACCGGTCATCTTTTATCCAAAAAAAAGTTAACCAAAAAGAATGTTATTTCTACAATTTTTTTTTTTCCTTTTTGTCCTTTTTTGTGTCCGGCAACGGATCGCAACCCTCAGTGTTGCCCCCATACCGGACCGGGACCGGCAATGGGATCGCAACCCTCGGTGTTGCCCCCGCGCCTCGCTCAGCCAGTGAGCGGAAACCGGTCTGTATGTGGGATCCGAACCCCTGGCGGGAGCGCCGCCATGCTTCCCAAGCGGCGCACTATAGCAGTGCGCCACCGGGCCGGCCCTACAATTTTTACATATATATATATTTTTTTTTTTAAATTATTTATTTATTTATTTATTTATTTTAAGATGACCGGTAAGGGGATCTTAACCCTTGACTTGGTGTTGTCAGCACCACACTCACCCAGTGAGCCAACCAGCCATCCCTACATGGGATCCGAACCCACAGCCCTGGTGCCATCAGCACCACACTCTCCCGAGTGAGCCACGGGCCGGCCCAAATTTTTTTTTTTTTTTTTAAAGATGACCGGTAAGGGGATCTTAACCCTTGACTTGGTATCATCAGCACCACACTCTCCCAAGTGAGCCATGGGCTGGCCCTTAGATACATATTTCTGATGTAGTTTGTACAGTACACTAAATATACTTTTTATAACCCAAGATACAAGAACACCCAAAGTTCACTAGGAAGCTTTGCTTAAATTAAACAGGTAACTCTAGAGCCTGTTAATGTTATTGGGGTGCCCTTATACATGCAAAGCATTTTTCTGTCAAGATTTTTTGTCTTTATCTTTCAGCGTTTTTACTGTGTCTGAATTAGATCCCTCAGCATTTATCCTACCTAAGTTTATGGAATTTCCTGGATATGAAGATTCATTTTTTCATTGAATTTGAGAAGTTTTTAGCCATTATTTTTTTGAGTAGTTTTTCTGCTTTCTCTCTCTCCTCTCCTTTTGGTACTTCCATTACCCAAGCATATTTAGGTAGGCTTGATGGTGTTCAACAGGTCTTTTTATGCTCTAAATTGTTTTTCATTCTTTTTTCTGTCGTCTTCACAATGAATAATCTTTATTTTCAAGTTTCTTGATTCTTTCTTCTGCCAGTTCAAATCTGCTCTTGAGCTACTCTAGTGAAGTTTTCATTTCAGTTATTATATTTTTACTCCAGAATTTCCCTTCGGTTCTTTTTTATAATTTCTAATTTTTACTGATACCTTCTATTTGATAAGTCAGTGTCATGATACCTTCCTTTACTTAAGAATTGTTTTCTTTACTTCTCTGGAAGTATTTTTAATAGCTGTTTTGAAAGCTTTGTCTGCTAGGTTCAACATTTATGCCCTTTTTTGTTTTGTTTTGTTTTTCGTGACTGGTAAGGGGATCGTAACCCTTGGCTTGGTGTCGTCTGCACTGCGCTCAGCCAGTGAGCGCACCGGCCATCCCTATATAGGATCTGAACCTGCGGCCTCAGAGTTCCCAGCACCACTACGCTCCCAGCACCGCACTCACCCGAGTGAGCAACAGCGTCAGCCCAACATTTATGCCCTTTTAAAGGCAGATTCTGATGCCTGCTTTTTATCCTATGTGTGGATCACACTTTCGTATTTCTTTGCAGGTTCTGTAATTTTTTATTGAAAACTGGACATTTTAGACAATATATTGTAGCCAACTCCGGATACTAATTTACACCCTTCCACCATGCTTCTTGTTGTTTGCTTATTTGTTTAAATAACTAGACTATTTTTGCAATTTCTCTTTCCCCCACAGTGCGTAGCCTTCGATGTCATTCCTCAGAGGACACAGCCTTGAGCATGTTCACGATAGTGGTTTTATCAGGGCTCTCTTTGACTGTCTGTGTTAAGATACCTATCTGTGTTGTTACCATACCTAGCTGCTAGCCTCCACTAATTGCTGGCTGATTGCTCTATAAGGGGACTTCAAACATGGAAAAATGGAATTAAAAGATAAAATTTAAAAATATAGACTTTATTTCTCAACCTAAGCTCCTTCAAGATCAAGACACTTTTGTAAGCAATGATACCTACCATTTAGTTCATCCCTAAAAAACTAAGGATCCTGGAAATTTAACCATATCAATGCAGCAATGCAGTCTAACATTACTGTTTTTTGTTTGTTCATTTTGTTTTTTGGCAGCTGGCAGGTACAGGGATCAAACCATGGACCTTGGTGTTTTCACATCATGCTCTAACCAAGAAAACTGACCAGCCCCCTTTTATTATTAACTAAAGAAAAATGGGTGCCCTTTAATGATTTTTTAAGATTAGGAAAGAAAAGTCAGGAGCCAAAGCAGGATGTGACGTGGATGCTTAATCATTTCCCATAGAAACTCTTGCAAAATTACCCTTGTTTAATGACAGGAATGAACAGGACCATTGTCATGATGGAGAGAGACTCTCTGTTGAAGCTTTCCTGGGCATTTTTCTGTGAAAGCTTTAGCTAACTTTCTCCATACACTCTCATAACAAGCAGATATTATTGTTCTTTGGCCCTCCAGAAAGTCCATAAGCAAAATGCTTTGATCATACTAAAAAACTGTTGCCATGACGTTTGCTCTCTGCTTTTGCTTTGACTGGACCACTCCCACCTCTTGGTAGCAGTGCCTTTTAGTGTGCTTTGTCTTCAGGATCATACTGGTAAAGCCATGTTCCATCTCCTGCTACAATTTTTCAAAAAAGTGCTTCAGAATCTTGATCCCACTTGTTTAAAATTTGCATTAAAAGCTCTTTTGTCTGTAGCCGATCTGAGTGCAAGTTTTGGCACCCACTGAGCAGAAAATTTGCTCAACGATAATTGTTCAGTCAGAGTTGTGTAAACTGAACCAATTGAGATGTCTGTGGTGGTGTTTTTTCTTTCTGTTGTTAATTGTTGGTCCTCTTCAATTAAGGCACAGACAAGATTCATTTTTTCCACACACACTGATGTGGATGGTTTTCTGCTGCAGGCTTTATCTTCAACAATGTCTTGTCCCTTCTTAAAACAATTTATCTATTTGTAAACTACTGATTTCTTTGCGGCATTGTCCCCATAAACTTTTTGCAAAGCATCAATAATTTCACCATTCTTCCACTCAAGCTTCACCATCAATTTGTTTGTTTGTTCTTGATTCAATTTTAGCAGAATTCATGTTGCTCTGATAGGGGCTCTTTTCAATCTGATGTTTTATCCTTCTGAGTGCTTCAAACTAGATCCTGTTCAGACATGTTATAGCAAGTTAGTACAAGTATATTTTGGTGCAAAAATTTTGCAATCCATGCATAGTTTTTTCATAAGATACATTTTCCATGAACTTTTTGAAGACCCCTCATATTGTTTTTGACCACGCCCTGGGTCATAAATTGTTCCAGTCTTATCCAATTAAATTCAGACCTCTTTGCAGGGTTAGTCTTTAGGTCTATCTTTGAAGTTTGTTCCAACCCCAGGAGAGCTCTTCTTAGCTATCTATTTTCCTGTTTCTTTCTGATAAACTTCTAACTAGTCTATGGTTTGGTTGTGGAACTACAAACTTCCTATTAATAGCTTACTGCCATAATGTCCATTGTTTTGTACAGTACCCTTAGACATGAACTTCCCCATATTCTGTTTCACACAAAGTCAGTTCCCTTGGGAGAGCTTCATAGCTCTCTGTTTTTATAATCTGCCTCTCATCCTGGGAAAAATCTGTCCTATTGTTCCCAAGCTGGAGGGTGGGGCCAGTATCTCTAAAGTGACACCGCTGCTTTATAAGCAGGGTACTAGGCAGGGTAGTAACTTCTGGTTGTCTCAGCTTGCCTATCCCAGCGTGGAATTTCTGCCCTAAAAGCAAGCTTGGGCAAGGGTAATTGGGTTTTTGGCCTACTGTGACTGCAGTAGAACTAATACACTACAAATGGCCATTCTTGCATGGAATAAAGCTTTTGCAACACAGAGCTGAGGTGGGGGGGGATGAGAAATGCTGGTGGCCTGCCCCTCCTATAGAGATACCATGGCCCTAGTCTGGGAGCTAGAGGGAAAAGGATCCCTGTGTTCTTGGCTTCATCTGCCCAGATAGAGCCTTCTTCCCTCTAAGCTGGGGAGGAGGGGCAGGAGGGGCAAAGGCTGTAGTTCAAATGCCACAGGCTCTCACTGTTCTTTACGAAATTCAGTAGATTCTGCTGAGTACTTTTTTCTCCATTTGCTGTATGCCTTAAGGAAAATTTCCACAGACTTGAAATGGTTGCTTTCTTTATAATTTTCTCCCGCTCCATAGAGAGAGAGAGGGTCCATGAAGCTACTCATGCTGCCATTCTGAAGTCATCTCCCATAGCAATTATTTTTAAGCACAATATTTACTGACCCCCTCAGCTGAACTCAGTTGCTTGGTGTAGGGATTGGTAAAATATGGACCATGGGCCAGCCTAGTAAATTGGTACAAGTTTTATCAACACAGTTATCCCCATTTGTTTTTGTATTGCCTATGGCTACTTTTGCACTATAATGGCAGAATGGGGTAATTGAGACCTTATGGTCACGAATCTTAAAATATTTGTCATCTGGCCCTTTACAGAAAAGTTTGCCAACCCCTGGCTTAGAACATGTACTCATGAGCTTAGATAGCTTTACTAAAAAAAAAAAAAAAAAAAAAAAAATCACTGTTCTCCTATCCTTAACATTACCATTACGCCTAATATAAAACTTTGAAAATTAAATGATATTAGTAGATGTGTAATTAGCAAGGAATAAACTACTAACACTCTTTTTTTTTTGTCTTTTTCCGTGTCCGGCAACGGATCGCAACCCTCAGTGTTGCCCCCGTACCGGACCGGGGACCGGCAACGGGATTGCAACCCTCGGTGTTGCTCCCGCGCCTCGCTCAGCCAGTGAGTGGGAACCGGTCTGTATGTGGGATCCGAACCCTCGGGCAGGAGCGCCACCGCGCTTCCCAAGCGGCGCACTTATCCAGTGCGCCACCGGGCCGGCCTAACACTATTTTTTTTAAAAAGCCAACAATTAATTAATTCCTTTTGGGGGTGGGATGGGGGGACAGCTGGCCAGCACCCAACAATGATTTCTAAGGTGGTTCTGAGGGCATAAAGTTATTGCCAAATTTTCACTCAGAATGAGGCAGCAAGCTACCAGAAAAGTTGCTTTCTTCAACTCAAAGTAATCAACCACTCATGAAACCCATTTAAATAAGAATTCTTAATAACTATTTTATTACTCTTTCCTCTAAGACATGTTAAGCATAAGGTGCTTGTAAAGAGGACAGCTCTATGCAAGATGATGATGTCCATTCCCAGCACAAAGGAGAATACAAAAATGAAGTAGTTCAGCAGCTTCTCCCCTCCTTCTGAACTATCCCCTTACAATATGGCTTTAATATTTTGCTTTGTGTGATTCCGTAAGAAAGGCCAAACCAAATATAACGGATTATTGGAGTATCACATGATTTCATCACCCCCAAGTTCACTGGTACAAATTATCAAGAGTTGTCTATATTAAAGGAACAATAAAATCATCATGAAATTTTACCTCTGCAATCTTTTCTGGTAGAGGTACAATATGAAGATCCATCTCAGATGCATTTACTATGGCTTTTGTTTTTAAGAGATAGCTAGACAGAAAATACAGAGTGAGCATATTAGTATCATACCACAATTAAGATTGTCAGTGAACCAAATTTGCCTCTCTCAAGCAAAGCTTGCCTTTCTGAGATCCATTTCAAGACTCATGATGTATATTGCTGAAACAACAAATTATCAATAAACAAATCAGAGACTCTGCCTCATCCTACCCCTTCGGAGAGACAAAATTATCCCAGGGCAAACTGAAGACAAAAACCAGGGTTTTATGAATAATCACGATGAGTATAAGCTTCACACTCCACCAGTACATTCTGTAGCACAGTTCAAAGGAACCACATTGTGACAAATAGTGTTGGTTGCCTACCCAGTAACCATTTCTCACTACTTACTTGCTAACAGAAGCAAAATTTTGTCAAGGGTAGCAGGGTGCCCAGTCCTACTAGAGAAATCATAACTGCACTAAGCCAACAGTGACAAGCCTATAGTCATATATTCGTTTTCTCAGTTTAAAGTGTTCATGTGACATAGTTCTGGCCAATAAGAATAAGGAAATTTTTTGCCAATAAAAAGAAAATTTTCTTTGTGTTCCCATACTCCCCATATCCTCTTACTTTCTACTGGGGATATTACCATTGATAGATGTAATGCTTGTAATTGCAGCAGCCATCTTGCATCCAAAAGGAAAAGGCCAAGAGAATCACAGATGCTGACCCAGAGCCCTGTTATGATTGAGCCACTAGAATACTCCTGGAGCAGGCAACTGTCCTCACCTCTTACTTGTTAAAGCCACTGTTAGTCAGGTTTTTTGTTACTGGCAACCAAATTCATTCTAACTGACACACACAGACATAGATTTATTATCTTCCCAGACTCATGCCACCTATATTTTCCTAGTTTCTACTTAAAAGGAATGTACTGACTTTTCATCCAACTCCTCATTTTAAAGATTAAGAGAGGCTAGCTGGTTAGCTCAGTTGCTTAAAGTGGCGTATTATAATGCCAAGGTCAAGGGTTTGGATCCCCTACCAGCCAGCCACCAAAAAAAAAAAAAAAATTAAGAAATGACTCATAATCCCATCATGTTTTTCAAATTTATGTTAAAAACATTTGTTACTAAAAACAAAACTATTGTTGTTGTTGTTACTAAAAGCATACTTCTTACTGCAAAAATGCAATTATAGCTCTTCTGGGACATTTACTTATATCTGTTTCTAAAAAAGATTTGATGGGCCGACCCTGTGGCTCACTCGGGAGAGTGCGGCGCTGGTGGCACCAAGGCTGTGGTTTCGGATCCTATAATAGGGATGGCCGGTGCGCTCACTGGCTGACAGTGCTGCAGACGACACTGTGACGAGGGTTGCGATCCCCTTACCGGTCAGAAAAAATGAAAATAAAAAAGATATGAGGTTACTAATAAAACATTTACAGCAACTTCCCCTCCTTCTTTAAACTTAATTCTAAATAGAAATTACTTAAGAAAACACTAGGAATGTAAAGTAAAATATCAATCCATCTCAAGTATATATTTCCTGTTAGAAATCTGCAATGAAGAACAAATGGTATGCCTAATGTACACTGGACAACCTTATGGTAAAGGATGGACTTTATTTGTAAAGTTTTATTGTTTAGTCAACCATAACTCAGCTGTAAACACCTATCTAAGCACATTAAATGAGGAAAAGAAAACCTTTATGTTCTGTAAAAGGAAAATAAGCTTTGGAGTTAAGACACAGATTCAAATCTCAGTTCCTCCACCTCTCTGAGTCCCAGTTTTCTTATATTAAGAACTCAGTAAAGTAAGCATAACGCCTGGCACAAACTAGGTCATCATGGCTATTCTTGTTTTTGTTTTTAAATGGTCAAGGAAAGACTTTGATGGATGTTTCAGTTTCCAATAGTAAACAAAGAAACTTAAGTAAAAAATTTAATTTATTAGAAATATAAAGAAATACCCAATGTTAATCATGAAAAGATATAGCCAATAGGGGACTTTTCTGACTATGTGAGGCCATGTGATCATTATTCTTCTCTGTGCATCTGCTTCATTCTTTTTCTGCAGACAAGATTTCTCTGCATTTACATGTGTAACACAGAAAAGAGCTGCCCCAAACCTAGAGCTTTCACTTCCCAACTTCAGCACCAGTCATCTAAAAATGACTAGCATCTCCCTTATTTCCAATTCCTAGGGTAGAAAACCTGATTGGCTTAACTTGGTCAGGTATTTGTTCTTGATCCCATACCTGGAAGTGGTATCACCCATGATACAAACATGGCTAGAAGGTCCCACCCTATGGGAGGGAAACAGGCTGGGCACAAACCCCAAAGGTGTCTACTGCAACATTATTTTGCAAAAGCTTACCTTCCATAGGGCCGGCCCGTGGCTCACTTGGGAGAGTGTGGTGCTGATAACACCAAGGCCATGGGTTCAGATCCCTATATAGGGATGGCCGGTTCACTCACTTGGGAGATGTGGAGCTGACACCACCAAGTAAAGGGTTAAGATCCCCTTACTGGTCATCTTTTTTAAAAAAAGCTTACCTTCCATAATTTTATTTATTTATTTATTTATTTATGGCAGCTGGCTGGTATGGGGATCCAAACCCTTGACCTTAGGGTTATAATTCCTTGCTCTAACCAACTGAGCTAAATAGCGAGCCTCAGAATTTTCTTTAATAAAAGAATACCCTCTCAATTATTCCATGGTATGATTATTAAGCCTTGGTATGATTATAAGACATCTAAAATGATTGTAATGTTATAAGATACTTTAGTCCCACTGCTATCTTTTTTGTAAGAAACAATGCCTGGCATTAGCATCTTCTTTTTTTTTTTTTTAAAGATGACCGGTAAGGGGATCTCAACCCTTGGCTTGGTGTTGTCAGCACCACGCTCAGCCAGTGAGCAAACCGGCCATCCCTATATAGGATTCGAACCCGTGGCCTTGGTGTTGTCAGCACCGCACTCTACCGAGTGAGCCACGGGCCGGCCCCTGGCATTAGCATCTTCTTTGGTACACTTTATCTTTTCTGAAAGATCATTTAAAATTTACTTGATAAATAATATCTAAGTCTACTCACCACACCATTTTGTCACTGAAAAGGCTGAAGTGACCTCTCAAGGCAGCCAGGGCAGCATGGGTAGAATATAGATGGAAACCAATGGGAGTCCCACAGGAACCACAGAATAAAAGGTTGTAAGTGCTGTGAGGGATGAGGAGGATGAGGAGAAAATAAGATTAAGAACGAAAATCAGAACAAATAAAAAATAGCCAGTCTCTGGAAGCATTCCTATCACCTAAGACATAGATAAAAGCTATGCAATAATTGGAATGAGACTGAAAAAATGTCACTTTCAAGAAAGGTTAACTCAGATTTTAATATAATTACACTCTAGATTACAGATACCCTCATGAATTTTGGGCACAAAAGCAATTAGGAATGTACAACTGTCACTTCAGTAGAGAAAGGTAACTTACCTCTGAAAAGCAGAAAAAGAGCTAACTAATCAGATTATCATTTAAACATGTAAAACTACAAACCGCCATGTAAATTAGCCACCAATTTAGAGTTGATGAAAAAATAAGCTGATTGGGTACTTACTAAACTATTAATAGAACTCAAACAGGATTTTTCTTTTGCAGATGTTAAAAAAAAATATATTAACTGAAAAAACTAACCCAGACTAAAAGCAAAAGAAAGAAAGAAAGAAGGAATACCATTACCCTAGCAAGCCATCTATTTTCTTTTCCTTTATACTCTGAAAGATTACTGAATGATATTGGGGCCGGCCTGTGGCTCACTCAGGAGAGTGCGGTGCTGATAACACCAAGGCCACAGGTTCGGATCCCATATAGGGATGGCCGGTTCGCTCACTGGGTGAGCGTGGTGCTGACAACACCAAGTCAAGGGTTAAGATCCCCTTACCGGTCATCTTTAAAACAAAAAAGATTACTGAATGATATTGATTTTAGTTCTCATTATACTACTTGGGCAAGTAACCTGCCATATTTGCTGGTATATAAGACATATCCAAACATTATAAAGAAACATTTTAAGAAAAAATTAACTGTTTCATTGTGCACGTACTGAAAGCAGTTTTAAAGTGGTTTGGTAAGGGGAAAATTATTCATATAAATATAGTATACTCTGCAGTAAAATTCTATTAATAAAAGAGTATAAAACCATAAAGCTAAGAAGAAACATATTCATGTCAATGGGTACCAAAAAAGAACAAGCAACAAAATTAAACTTATTGGTACATGAAGTCCCACACCACATATGAAGTACTGTATTTTTGTGAATATGGGTAACCAAAAAGCAAGCCATGAAATAAAATGAAGTTGCATTCATTTGAATTAATTCCACACAGGAATTAATTAGTTCAGACAAAGCACAGTACCTATAGACAAATGTCTCAGTAGAAACTAATATATGGCACAGAGCAAAATGTAAAGAAATTCCAAAATTATGCTTATGCATGCAATATAAAACAAATATTTCAATGAATATTATTAGTACACAACAAAGAAAAGGAAAATTTTAATGAATTCTGATAGTAAAATTAATTAATGGCACAGCAGTGCCTCTGTGGTGACAGAACTATAATTAATGATGAAAAAATGTAATTCCCACACTTTGCCACTAATCATTTGTGTGATCGGTGGCTCCCTATTTTTATTAAGAATCTTTTTTTTTTTGTCTTTTGTCTTTTTTCCGTGTCCGGCAACGGATCGCAACCCTCAGTGTTGCCCCCGTACCGGACCGGGG